>NW_004955414.1:27957727-28011400 GCF_000276665.1 Chinchilla lanigera | reverse complement strand
TTGCCTCATCTTGCAGCTGTTGAATTGATTTTTTTCTGGTTCCTTGTTGGTTTTAAGAGATCCTTTCTTTCATAATCGCTAGCTACCATGCTGTCTTCAAGATCTGAAATTCTATCTTCAGCTTCATTCAAGTGGCTTTGCCAGCTTTCAATGGAAGCTTTGATTTCCTGGATGTCTCTTTGAATCTGTTTCATGCATTCTAGTTCATTCCTATATTGTTCATGTAATGTTTCCTATGTTGCCTGTGTATCTGTTGCCTATGTTCATCTATTTTTTTATATATTTCTTCTCTAGACGTACTGAGCAATTCTTTCATTATTATTGTTATTTCATTTTTTGCCTGAGAGATTATTTCTGATCTGATCTCTTCTATGGTGAAGTGAAGTTGTTTCTTTACTTCTTTTGCAATCATTTCAGCAATTTCAAGTGTGTGTTTACCAAGTTCTTCTATGTTGATGTCTCCTGGACTTGTTCTAAGTAGGGTGGAGTTCTGAGATTGTGCTTTAGTCCTTCGTCTTGTCATATTTGATGCCAGAGGCAGAACACTCAGTCTCCCTCTTCCCTGGCAGCTCAGCAAATGTTGCTAGTGTCCCTAGTTTTCCTGGTGGTCAGGCTTGCCCCTCAGTGTCCACTGAGATGCACTGCTTAGTCTGGGGTCTTCTGGCAGATGGTGACATGTACCTAGTTCTCTCTAGTTCTACAGATGCGAATTGTGATGTCAGCTGATGGCAGACTGTCTGATCAAGTGTCCCCTTGCAGCTCAGGGCATGTGTATGACCCAGAAGGAGGCAGCACTGGTGGCACAATCACAGATCAGTGGTCCTGTGTCCCCTGGGCAGTTCAGGGCACAGGCAGAACCCCAGGGGCAGACACAAATTACAGGGTCAACAGTTTGTGGACCACCTGATTCCCTGTCTCCAGGCAGCTCAGGGTGTGCACAGGAGCCAGATGTGGGCTATGCTGGCAGTGATCACCAACTGCCTGTGTCTGTGAGCTCCAGGAGGTCAGGGTGCAAGTCACAAACTGTGATTTAGCATTTTTGGATAATGGAAGGTATTTCTTCTTTGGTAACAATCTTGTCAATCAATAGTTGATATTATTATAAATATTCATAAGCTGTTTCATATGTGAAACTACATAAGAGTGGTCTTGACAAACAGAAAATATCAGCCACCATTTTTTGAACACATCCCCCATGCCAGTACTGTGCTGTTTTATAAGACTTTATTTTATTTAGTCTTCATAATCACCTACAAGATACTCATCTTACTAATGAAGATCTGAAACTCAGAGAGGTGTAATGATGCCCCAGAGCTCATATGTAGTAGAGCAAGGATGAGACCAGTGGATTTTTACCTATTAGTGTAACTCACTTTTATAATTTGTAAATCCTAGTTTTAAGTTGAATTTAGTAAGCATTTTTTTCCTGTTTCTAACTTAAAGAAAAAAGGAATTTTGTAGCTGATTATAAAGTGCAGTTATTATTAAAAATTACATTTTATAAACTTAAAATTATATTAAAAGCAATGATAGCAAATACCCTGAACTTACTATTTTTAATGATTTCATTATGTGTTACTGTTATTTATGCTCTTGAGTTGTGGAAATACGGTATAGCAGTACACTTCTGTGCACTTTCTCCAGCTCTGTGTTCAATGATATGACACAGGCAGATTGACATTGGTTGCGGTGGAACATTTACACCACAGAAATGGGCAAATGCTACAGGCCACTCTGCCCTAGTGAAAGCAGGTTGCTCAATGTTTGCCAGCACCCCACTGGCTTAATCCCTGGCAAGGTGCAATTTCAAGGTGGTAGGTCAAACCCAAGAGATCACACAAGTTAAAACACCAGCTGCCTATGATTGCGTCTCTCCATTATTTTGGACAACCAGCATTCACTGGGTTGAACAATGGGGTTTTGACATTTTACAAATGGAAATATTTGGCATGAGTATCATTCAGTTAAAAAAGGAAAGGAAAATGCTGGTGAGAATGTGGTCATGACGTAGTAATACGGTATTATAAATTCAACTAATAAAAGGTTTTAGGGAATAGAAAATACCATTAGTCTACTAAGTAGTTATAGGTGGCATGGTGCTAAGTAAACGTGGAAGTGATAGGTTAGGTTGGATATATGTTTGTAAATCTGACACCTGCTGCACTCCACTACTGCCCTGCTATGCTTCATCTGTGGCTTTCACAATATCTTTGTGAAAAGGTTGCAAAATTTTTGGCTTTTCTCATATTTGGAAGAGGGCCTATAGTATTGTCTAAAGAAGCTGAGACTTATTTTAAGAGGTAAAGAGCTACTTGGGACATAATGTGATAGTGGAATTTTACTTAGAATTACAGCCAACACCTGAATTTTGGTTGTGCTTATAGAGTTTCATGGAGGGCCTTAATTGGCTTTTGAAACCTGAGTCTTAGCTACACAGGTACTATGGCAAAGAATATGAGATTTTAAGGAAATATTTCATTTGAATTATTTGGATAAAGTTGGCTAGTCTAAATACCTAGTGTTTTCCCTGGCACATCTTTTCTGGTTGTTTAATGTCTTACTTGCTTTAATTAATTACAAAGTAATATATGCTTATTGCAAAAATTCAGATAGCATAGACTGTGAATATCTTATGACTCACAATTTAAAACCTTAAGGAAACACCCCATAAAACACTTTTTATATATCCTAGAATTTTGCTACTGATTTACACTTAGCATATGTAAACATGAAAATTAAGTGAGATAATATTTCTTTGTAACCTGCTTTTTGGCTCATTTTTAAATGATGTAATATATGAAAATATAGAAGATTATGTAGTTTGAGGTGCACATTTTAATGAATTATAATTGGACACTGGTACAGTCTTTATTCAGGCTAACAGACAAGAAATTGCCTGCATCTTAGAAGTTGTCTCTGCCCCTTCATAATCACAAATATTTCTCTCTTTTCCATATGAAACTGTGACCTTGATTTTTGTGACAATCTGACTCGTTTGTACTAGCATCATCTAACCATTAATCCTTAAATAGTCTTTAGTTTTGACTACTTTGAATTTTATATGAAAGACATCATAGTTAACACATGTTCTATGATTTTCTTCATCTAACATCAATAATGATATTCATTCATATTGCTGCAAGTAACTACTGTTCCCTCATTTTCATTTATATATAGTATTCTGTTGCATGGATAGAAATCTGTTTGTCTATCTGTTAAACTATTGATGGGCATTTAAAACTATTGATGGGAAGTTTTTTATATTCTGAATAATAGTGTTTTAAATAATTTTACACATATCTTCTTTTTTTTTCTGCTTTTTTTTGTTTTTTTTTTTTTCCTCCGGTACCAGGAACCGAACTCACGACCTTGCGCTTGCCAGGCAGGCGCTTTGCCGGTGAGCTAAATCCCCAGCCCCACACATATCTTCTGATGTAAATGTAAGTTTTTCTATGATGTGTAATGAGCAAAGGGGTGATTGGATCATAGAATTTACACAATCATTGTACTACGTAATGTAAATTGTGTTCCAAAGTGGTTTCACCAATTTACTGTCCACTCACAGTGAAAGAAATGTCCTGCTTCCTTGTATCCCCTGCCAACAGTAGTTTTCATCAGAATTAAAAATTTTGCCTCTCTGTAACATTGTAATTTTAATTTGCATTACTAATTCCTAAGGAGACTAAATTTCTTTTTACATACTTATTGACCATTTCTCATTTGTGAAGTGTCTGTTCAAATCATTTGTTCACATTTTATCTTGAGTCATTTTTTATTTAATGATTCTCCAGTGTTCTTTATCTGCAGTTTTCCGCTTAAATCTAAGATCTCATTGATTAAAAACTATCACTATTTTGTTACAGTAAGAAAAAAAGATCATTGTCAATTATATTACAAACTGCTATTGATCATAGCATGCCTCCCAATTTCCATTATAGTAAAATGTGGAAAACTGTTATGGAAACAAAAAGTATGATAGTCTAGGTAAAAGACCTTTTCCAGTTATGTGTGTTGCAAACAGCTGCTTTCTATTTGTGGCTTGGCTTTTCCCTCACTTTAAAATTTCCTTTGATTTATGTTTAAATGAAGTCAAATTTATATGTGTATTTCTCTATGATTTTTTTTGTGCATCTTGTTTAAGTCCTTCCCAACTATCAGAAAATGATAATATATTATTTCCTAAGACTGATATAATTTTGCCCCTCTTATTTCATCTTTGATGTGATTCAACTGAGTTTAGATGTGGTGTAGAGTAAAATAACATGTTTTTCCTTATGATCTATTTCTTTCTTTTCCTTTATTTGTCAACTTTTGTACTGGTATTGTATGAATTTCACAAACCCCAAATTCTTAGCACTTTGATTAGGATTGCATTCAATTTGAAGAGAAATGATGTTATCATGATATTGTGTCTCAATCCAGTAACCTGATCTGTGTCTCTATTTTGGACTCTTCCTTAATTTCTCTAGATAATGTTTTATAATTTTGTGACTATCTTATACATTTTTTGTCAGATTTATTTCTGGATATTTTTAGGCTATGAAAAGAGGTGTTTATACACTTGTGTTTAGCTTGCTAATACCATATACAAAATATAACTGAGCTTTGTATATTGCTCTTGTATTCAGCAGCAATTAGTTAATTCAAGCTTAGTATGACTAATAGTTTATTTATAGATTTAAATTTTTCTGTATATTCAGGGATAACATCTGTAAAATAATATCAGCTTTGCTTTTTGTATTTGCCAGTATGCTTTGAGCATCCTTCTGGAGACTCATGTGTTGACTGCCAGGTGCCCAGGAGGAACTACTGGTAGTGGAAGTTTTAGGAAGTAGGGTTTTTTGGATGGCCCTTAAGTCATGGCAGGGGTGCCTTTGGAGGTGACTGTGGAGCCCTAGTCTCTTGGTCTTTGCTTCCTGCATCAGGAGGTGAGCAGTTTGCTCTGCTGGGTACTCCTACCGTGATATACTGCCCTTCCAAAAGACCTGAAGCAAACAGGCACTGCATCTTGAACTGAAATTTCCAGAACTGAGAACCAAAACAAATCTTTTCTCTTTCTAAGTTCATTGCCTGTGGCATTTTATCATAGTGGTGGAAAGCTGACTCATATACTCCCAACCCTAAAAACAATGTTTAGTAATTCAATAATAAGGTAGTTGCTGTTGGATTTTTGTCTTTGTAGTCAAACTATGTAAGATTAATAACTTTTTTGTACTCAGAGCCTAGCTTCATGAATGACTAGCTGGGTGACCTTTAGTAAATTTTTAAATCTTTTTGTGCTTCAGTGTCATGATCAGAATAAAGGAATGTCCTGCTCTAGATTCCATAAGAAGCGGACAACTGGGATGAAGTGCTAGTGCTTTAGGGGAGAAATGTAATCCCAAACGAACAAGAATGAGTAAAAGGGAAAGAGAAGCAGGGAAGTATGGAGGGAGTGTAGGGGGAGCCATTGTACACTGGCTGTTGTCTCTGACCAGCTGCCCATAGCTCCACCATGTGGAGAGCAGTTCATGTGAGTGGTGAGGTTGTGGGAGGGGTCAGAGGCTTCAGCTAAGTGTTGATCAGTGTGGAGCAGCAGGGCCACGTGCCCTTTGGCTTAGGTGGTGATGAGGCACAGCCAATGGTTGCATCCAGGAGCAGGTGAGGCTGAGAGACCCAAGAAGGTGCAGGAGAGGGGACACTTGACAGGGCTACTCACAGGGCTTATGTCATGGGGATGTGGTGTTAATTACATATGTTACTTGTACCTAATCTTAGATTGAATCGAATGCTTAGAAAAGGGCCCATATACAGCAAGCTCTCAAATACTATTAGCTGAAGGGCAATTCAGTTTATAACTTTTTTTTTTCTTATGGACACTGATCTTTGTGAAATGCTTAGAGAAGTCTTCCCCACTCAGCTATTACAAAAATAGAATCCATCTGGATTTTATTTTGGTATAAGAAGTGAGGTCAGAATCATGCTTTATGTTTTTCCAAATGACTTGACAGCAGTCCAAATACCACATATTGAATACTCCATAGTTCTTTTGCTTTGAAATTTGACATATAATACATTAAGTTTGCATATTTATTTGCTAATCTAGTAACTCTTCTGTTCCACTGATATATCTACAAATGCTATGGTAATGGTGTAAGGATCATAGCTTAGGGATAATAAAGTATTGTAGGACATGTTTCTATTTTCTATTCCTCTTGTTCTTTAAAGGATTTTCCTCGTTATTCTTAAATTGTTAACTTTAGATGAAATTAAGACTCATCTTTCAAGTTCTTTCTTGTAAAAACAACCCTATTGGGATTTTGATTATGAATACACTAACTATATGGTTTAATGTGGGAAACATTTATAGTAATGAAATATAATTTTTAAGAACAAGCTCTTTTCCTTCATTTATTCAAGATTTAATATTTATTACTCTAACTTTATAGTTTTCTACAAATACCAAACATTTCTTGTTATATTATTTCTGCATGTTTTATGTTTTTCTATGTTTGTAAGTGGAATGCTTTCTTCTATCTTTATTTCACTTGATTAGGGTTTGAATATCAGGAATCTATTTTTAACACTATAAAGCTGTCTTATAGTATTGTACTCATTTTAAGTGTGTGGGTCAATGACTTTTGATAGTATTACCAAGTGATACAATGATAATGATAAGCTAGTTTTAGAGTGTTTTCATTCTCTGATAAGATCTTTCATGGTTATTTATAGTTAATCCCATTCCCCATCTTTTCCCAGGTCGATACCACTCTAACATTCTGTCTGTATGGATTTTCCTGAACAAATCATATAAATGGAATCTTGTAATATGCACTGTCTGCATCTGGCTTTCTTAGCATGTTTTTCAGGGCTCTTCTACAAGATAGCATGTAAGAGTAGTTTGCTTCTTTTACTGCTGAATACTATGCTACTGTTTGGTTATATTACATTTTGTCTATCCATTTCACTAATGATAGAGATTTAGGTTATTTCCAGTTTGGGGCCATTGTGAATAATATTCCTGTGAACATTTGTATGAAGGCTTTTTTGTTTTTCTGATGCGTGAGAGTGAACCCAGGGCCTGGGCTTGCTAGGCTAATAACCTCATATGAAGTCTTTGAAGACGTGTTTTCATTTCTCTTGAGTAGATACTAGTAGAATTGTTAGGCTGTACAGTAATGTGATGTTAACGTTTTGAGAAACTGCCAAATTGTTTTCCCAAGTGGCCTTACCACTTTACATTCCCACCAGCAGACTATAAGGGCTCTCTATTGACTTTAAAATATTTATTTTGTACATGACTACTTAATAGGATAATGTCTTATTACCTAGTAGCTTTTACATTGATGTTTGTATTACTATATTCTCAATTGCAAGTGACGGCATTCCAACTCAAGCTAGCTTAACCAAACTGTGTTGGTTTATGTAATTAAGAAGAGCCAATGAAATGCTAATCATATACAACTAGAGGGACTTAAAAGTTAATTAGAAAATCTCTCATCTCTGCTTTTTAATCTTGAATGACTTGCCAGATGATGACAGATGAGTAATGATGATATAGTTTTTATCCTTTGACTTCTTTATATAATGGTTTATTGATCAGTTTCATTACATTGTACCATCCTTGAATCTCTGCAAAAAACTATATTTGGTGAAATTGTATTATTTTTACATACTGTTCAATTTTTTGCTAATATTTTTAGAACTTTTTTTTTTGCATGTTTCTTTCTAAGTACACAGATAAGCTTGATGTCTTGTTTTTTGTATTCTCTTCAGCCAATTGATTATTAAAATGCTTCATTCTAAAATTAGTTGAGATTTCCATATTTTTATGCATCTTAAAATAATATACATATTCTAATAATTTATCTAATAGATTAGATAAGGATCAATTTTAAACTCACTTAGACTTGCCATTTTCATTGGTATATGCCTTATCATTTTGCAACAAATTTTATAAGTGCTTTCAACCTTTATACCACTTTTTGGATTAATGTTGATAATTTTAATTTTGTTAGAAAATCATTTCTTATAGGGTCTAAAATTTATGACTATGGAACTGAATGTGATAGTCTCTTAATTCTTTTAATCTCTATTATGTCTTTGCTAAGAATCAGCTATACCAATTTATAATTCCATCTAAAATATAAAAATAATTTCTTACATCTCTTTCCTTTCATATCTTCTACTCTTATTCTCTCAAGATAAAAATTTTGTCAAAGTGCTATACAAAGGCCAGGCATGGTGGCGCATGCCTGTAATCCCAGCACTCAGGAGGCTGAGGCAGGAGGATCGTTGCGAGTTCGAGACCAGCCTGTGCTACAAAGTGAGCTCAAGGCCAACCTGAACTGCATAGTGAGACCTTGTCTCAGAAAGAACCAAAAAACCAAAACCAAAGTGCTATACAAAATTTATCACATTAACTTCCACTCCCTTGATTATAAATGAAGGTCAGTGTATTTCCATGAGTTTTTCACTGTCAAATGTCTATTCCCAACCTTTGTTTGCCTTAACAATTTCTTTGTAACTTCTGGTGCTGGGCAACAGTCCACAGCTGCCTTTCTTCCCTACTGATTACAACCAATGACTGAATAGAATGGAAAAAAAATAGTTTTAGACTGAAGAATAAGCAAGAGTAGTCACATTGGGGAAGGAAGTCAAATGTTGAACAGACAGATGAGAATGAATTTCTTAGCTTTGCCTCTTTCTTTGCCTCCCAGCTCTAACTCAAGGGCAGCCCCTGCTGCAGCAGTTGTGTGTAATATTTATAGACAGCAAAAACTCCATAAAAACCACTCTTTACCTGAAGGCTAAAGAGGAGACCTCTGTAGGCCAGGGAGTGCAGGGGAGAATCCTAGTTGTTGTTCATCTTTTATTCCTTTGCTAGAAAAGGGCCACCCAAAGTACCCCTGTGTGTGAAGCTGCCCTGTGGAATTGGTGGTGGTGATGGTATGTATGCTTCAGACCTTGTGAACAGACTGATCTCTGCGGGTAGAGGAACTGGAAGACAATGTTCCTGTGATCTGAGAGTTGGGAAAGCTCCTTCTGATCTATCCAGTGGCTTCACTCTGGGTGTGGCCCCAGTCATGTGAAACTACGGGAGAGCACAGGAAGTTAAAGGTCAGAAAGAAAACTGGTAGGTGTTTGGATGTGTGTAACAGATTTCTGGCCAGAGAAGTGAGGAGATTTGGAAAGTGTGGAAGAAATTCATACCTGGAGAGAGTGGAAGACATCTGAAAAGACAGAACTGGAGAAGGGAGCCTTCTAATTATGAGTATGACCCAACCTGATCATCCCTCCTCAGAGCATGAGTCAACCCTGCCCAAAGAAAGATAACTTGGGCTCTGAGAACTGAACAGTAATACGATTCACAAGTGTTGCTTACAAACCCAACGGAGTGTAGCAAAGTCTTTACAAATTCAATCGACATTAGAAACACAGATGTAGAAAATAAAGTTGAACTTAGAACCTGAATCTAAACAAGTTCACTGCCAAAATCAGCCTTCTCCATGGGGTTTTAACAGAACTTGGAGTTTCAACACAGTATTCAAATTACCCAGGATGCAAGTCAGTCTTACTTGATGCTAGAGTTTAGATCTAGAGCACCCCACTCCCCCAGGCCTCATGTGTCCAGACATGGGACTTTCAGATGATTGGATCATGGGCTGCTGTGCTGCACTCATTCATCAGTGGACTCATCTGCTCATGAGTTCAGAGCTGAATGTGCTGTTATGAGGTGGCTCCTGGTTGGAGGTGGGTCACTGAGGGTGTGACTGAAAGGTGCATTCTTACCCGTGTCTCCTTTCTTTCTCTCTGCTTCCTGGCAGCCATGATGTGAGCGGCTTTGCTCCACTATGTCCTCCTGCTGTGCCGTTTCTGCCTTAGAGCCAACCATGGACTGAAACTGTGAGGTGAAACAAACCTCTCCTCCTGCAAGTTGTGAGTGTTGGGTATTGTGTGTCAGGAAGGAGACACTCAGTGTACAAGCCCCCCAAAAATGTGGTCAGTTCTCAAGAGAAAAAACATAACATAAATGCTAATTCCACTGTGACCCAGATGTTAGGATTACCAAAGACTTTAAACAGCTATTGATAACTTGTAGTGAATAGAAGATAAAAGTGTCTAAATTAGAAATGGGAATTACAAGATAAATCAGTTGGAAGTTCTAAAACTGAAAAATGCAGTATCAGGAACAAAGGGACCAGAGCTCCAGGGATCTGTGGGATAACAAAAGATCTGATATTGATGCCATTGGAGTTTAAGAAATACACAGGAAAGAGAGATTTAAAAAATAGTTGAAAAGTTGGGCGAGGTGGTGCACACCTGTAATCCCAGCACTTGGGAGGCTGAGGCAGAAGGATCATTGTGAGTTTGAGATGAGCCTGGGCTACAAAGTGAACTCCAGGCCAGACTGAATTGCATAGCCAGACCCTCTCTCAAAAAGACAAAAAATAAAATAAAATAAAATAAAATAGAAAATATTTGAAAAAAATAATGGCTTTGAAAGGCAAGCACAAATGTTTATATTTCAAAATCACTGAACCCCAAATAAAACAACCAAACCCCATTTTTTCATCATAGCAAAACTTTTCTCTTTTTTTTTTTTTTTTGTCTTGCTATGTGGTTCAAGCTGGCCTTGAACTCACTGTGTAGCCCAGGCTGGCCTCGAACTTGCAGCCACCCTCCTGCCTCAGCCTTCAGAGTGCTGAGGTTACAAATGTGTGCCACTATGCTCATAGCAAAACTTATAAAAACCAAAAAGAATAAAATTTGAAAGCCACTAGAGAAAAATGACACATGACACAAAGGGAAAAAATGACTTTTGTGACTGGATTTATTAGCAACTTAGAGACTAAAGGACAGTAACATAAAAATCTTCAAAGAAAGAGAATTGTTAACCCAGAATTCTATATCACGCAAAAATAGTGAAAACTCAGGTGAAGCAAGACACTTACAGATAAAGAAAAGCAAAAAGAATTCATCATCTGCAAACCTCATTTTCAGGAAATGTGAAAGGAGTTTCTGTAGAGGAACATGATACCAGAGGGTCCTTGAAACTCTAAGAATGAACAGGAACAGAAAGGGCAGGTATGGGGTTACAAGTAACAGGTTATTTCTCTAAAGTTCTTTAAGATATGTCTGACTGTTGAAAGCAAATATAAAATTATTTGGTAGGATTTTCATTGTATCTGAACATAATATGCATAACAACTATACAGGAAGGGGAGGGTGGAAGGAACTCTGATACGAAGGACATCTTCATTTTACCTGATATGCTAAAATATTTATTCTAAGGAGGCTGTGAAAGGTTAGTCATGTACACTATAATCCCTGGAACCACTGTGAAATGTGACCTTCTTTATTTCCAGAAATATTCATTGACCTGCATTCTGCTCTGATGCTACAGCCACTCCAGTGATCTGACAGTGTGTTCACGTTTATCTGTATATATTTTTCTATCCTTTTACATTGTGTATTTATATTTGAAGTACATAGATACACAAAATAATAATTTTTTATTATGAGGTCTAGTGTGAGGTCTGGTAAATAACTGGACCTCATAGTTTTTATCCAATCTGACAAATTTTGCCTTTTAATTATAGCACTTGCATTTTCGTATTTATTTACATTTAATATGATTATTGATATGATTAGGCTTAAATCTATCATCTGTTTTTAAAAAAACAGTCTCACTTAGTCTTTCCTTTATTCTGTCTAGTTTCTTTTGCACTAACTGTATGTGATTCTGCTATGTCTCTGTATTAGTCAGGGTTTACTAGAGAGACAGACATAACACAGGATATATAAATGTACAAGAAATTCTAAGTTTGGCTTATAGGGGTCAGCCACAGCGTTGGATGAGGAAGCACTTCAGTGTCCGTGCAAATCTGTACCAGGAGGCTGATGGGTCTGCGATGGAATGCTGAAGAATCTACGACAAAGGTCAGAGAGTCGACACCAGAAGGCTGAAGAGTCCCAGGCAGAAGCTGAACAGTCTGCACAAGAAGCCAGGAGATGACCAAGCTGAAGGCGAAGACTGGAGCTCCTTAGAAGAACCAGTAGCCAGTCCTTCCTCAATTCCCTTTTTTATGCAGCCTGCCTGCTCTGGGGGTAGGGGTGGTCTTCTACATCCACACTCTCTGCCTGCCTTCCTCTTGCACAGGCTCAGGATGAATACAAAGTAAGCACCCTGGCTCCCTGCTGAGTCACACAGTTAACTTTCTAAACTTTTTAAATTGACACAATGAACAACTTCCCAGAAGGGTAAAGGCATGTCCTTTTTACCCCAAAATGCAGAACTGCTGAGTCACTTAGCCAAACCTCTAGACTCCCCAAGTTGATACAATGTATCAACCATAACAGTTTCCTACTTTGGATTATTAGCTATAACACTTTACTATTTTAGAAGTTGCTTTCGGGTTCCTACTGTACATCTTTAACTTACCACATCCTATCTTCCACCAATATTATACCACTTCACATAGAGTATGAGACACTTCCATTAGTGAATAAACTTGCATTTCTTTCTTCATAAACTTTGTGTTATTCTCATACGCTTACTTTTTCGTGTGCTATGAAACCCATATTAGTTACTGCTTTGCTTATAGAACCAGTTTAGGGCGGGGTCTCGCTGAGTGATGGAGTACTTACCTTGCATGCACAAGGCCCTGGGTTTGATCCCCAGCCCTGCAAAGAATTACTTTTACAGGCACTTATATAGCAAAACTACTCAGATATTTATCTCTGTGGTTACTATTTTCAGGGTGCTTGCTTTCTTTGTGTAGATCTCTTGGCTTTGTTATAGGGTGGGTCTGCTGGTGGTGAATTCTTTCAAGGTTTGTATATCTGAAAAAAAACTATTTCATCTTTTTTGTTTGTGGTATTGGGGATCAACTTCAGGGCCTTGTACATCCTAAGCAAGCAGTCTACTCCGGAGCCAAATACCAGCCAAAATACCAGCCAAATACCATGTTTTGTTTTATTTTGTTTTGTTTTGTACCAGGAGTCAAACTCATGACCTCAAGCTTGCCAGGCAGGCGCTGCGCCGCTGAGCTAAATCTCCAGCTTGTTTTGTTTTTTTTTTTTTAGGCAGCACCTCACTATGTATTGCAGGCTGATCTCAGACTCACAGAGATCCTCCTGCCTCAGCTTCCTGAGTGCTGGGATTATAGGCATGTGCCACCATGCCTGGCCACATCTTTGTTTTTGAAAGAGTTTTTGCTGGGTGTAGAAATCTAGGCCAACAACTTATTGTCTTTCATCATTTTAAAGATGCAGTCTGTTTTCTTATTATTTGCATCATTTCTGGTGAGTTATCTTCATTCCCATATATACATTACATATTGGTGTGTGTCTGTGTGTGTATGTGTGTGTGTGTGTGTGTATTAGTCTGACTACTATTAACTTTTTTTTTTTTTTTTTTTTTTTTTTTGGTACTGGGAATTGAACTCAGGACCTTGCATCTGCCAGGCAGGTACTTTTGTCACTGAGCTATATTTCTGGCCCTACTATTAACTTTTTTTAAAAAAATCATTGTCATTGGTTTTTGACAATTTATTATAGACATTGGTATGGTTTTCTTCGTATTTTTTGTGCTTGGTGTTTGCTGAGATTCTGTGGGATTATAGTTTTTATTAAATTTGGAAAAATTCACAGCCATTATTTCTTCAAATATTTTTACTGCTCCTGTTTCCTCCTCATAGATTCCACTACAACTGTATTAGGCCACTTGAGATTTTCCAAATAGTTCATGGATGCCATACTCACTTTAAAGTTTTCTTTCTCTTCGTGATTCTTCTCCCCTCCTTCCCTCCCCCTCTTCTCCCCTCTTTTTCTCCTGCTCCTCCTCCTCCTGCTCCCGCTGCTCCTCCTTTTTGAATTGCTTCAGTTACACCTTCAGGTCCATTAATCTTTTCTTCTGGGAAATCTGCTTTCTGGTCAGTTCTCTCTAGTATATTCTATCATACACATAATAATTTTCTTATACAAGGTAGTTTTATATATTTGCTTATTTCATTATAACCTCCACTTCTGTACTTTTTCAATATGTGAAATATAGTTAAAGTAACTGTTTTAATGCTATACTTGTTATTTCTAATATCTATCGTCTGCTAAGGTTTGCTTTCAATTCACTTACTGTTATCATTACAGATTGTACTTATCTGACTTTTTGTATCTGGGAATTTTTGAAAGGATCCTGGGCATTGTGAACTTTTCTTTGATTGTGCTGGATATTTTCACGTTCCTATAGAATGTTGTTCGCCTTTGCTGTAGATATGGTTGAGTGACTTGGAATAGATTGAGTTTTTCAGGCTTTACTTCTACAATTTATTAGGCAAAACTGGAGCAGCATTCAGTAGAGGACTAATTATTCCTCATCACTGGGTCAAGCCCCTTTGCGAATTTCACCTTTCCCTCTGAGAATCAAGGCTTCTGGTCTGGCTGAGGGAAGAGCACCATGCCTAGCTGTGTGTGAGCATTAGACAATGTCACATCTTGATTTTTAGGTGGTTCTTTCTCTGGCCTTGGTTTGTTGCTTCACACACATGTGCTTATCATCCTCAGCTGGATTCTCAAGGTTTAACTTTTGCAGATCCCCGGAGTTTGTTGAGATTCTTCTGTAAGGTTACAGTTTTTATTAAGGCTCTTTTCCCTGGTACTCTTGTTTCACAAATGCCACCTACGTTGGTCTCCCAGACTCCCAGCCAAATCTTCTCAATTCAAGGATTATTATTTCCTTTTGATGAGTTGAACCCTTTTATTATTGTCATTATTGTTAACAAGACACATTCTTCTTTATTTGTGATAAATTTTTTGGTTGTAAATCTTAATATAAGGTGGTGTCCTTTAAGTTATGCTACTCAGGGGCTGGGGATTTAGCTCAGCAGCAAAAAGCGCCTGCCTGGCAAGCGCAAGGTCGTGAGTTCGGTTCCTGGTACCGGAGAAAAACCAAAAAAAAAAAAAAAAAGTTATGCTACTCAATGCTCCCTTGAATTGTGAGGTTCCCATGCTGGCTGCCGGAAGCATGAACTGTTTCCGGTGAATATGAGTTTGGAGATTGCTTTGTTTTTTTAATTTTAAAGAGAAAAAAACTAAAAAAAACCAACAATAACAATGAAGACAAAATCAAAACAGCACAGAAACAACAAAAGCGATGCATGATCTCAAAACAAAATGATAAGAATTAACAATGGTTGCTACATTACCTACTGTTACCTTCAATGAACTTGCTCAGTCCACCAGATGTAAGAATGTAAGATTGATCAGTCAAAGACAGTAACAAATAATAATAAAAAAAAACCACTGGATATGATGCTGAGCTTCACCATAAAAATATGGAACGCTTCACGAATTTGCATGTCATCCTTGCACAGGGGCCATGCTAATCTTCTCTGTATCGTTCCAATTTTAGTGTATGTGCTGCTGAAGCGAGCACTGGAGATTGCTTTTTCTAGATCTTTCTTTATCCTTGGGGGGTTTCCACACACACATGCTCTGGTTTGTAGCCCGAGCTGAAGACTCAGGAGGCTGGGAAGACCTTTGGAACAGCCTCTTGGTGAAGCCTTCTCTTCTCCAGCTCTGTCCTGGGATCATGTCACCTCCCACATCCCAGCTCTCTGCTCTGCTCTCTCATGGAGACCATTGGCCTCTGCCTGGGTCCTCCCCACAGTCATCGATCTGAGCAGTTGTGTTGGCTATCACTCTGAGCTGTCACTCTCTGAGGCTGCCTGACATCCAATGTCTGAGGATGATTTTGAAACTTACTTGCCCTGTTTTTGGTTGTTTGAACCGGGAAGGCAAACCCAGTCTTTATTATACTACATTGTCCCAAAGTAGAAATCCTCATCTTTAACAATTGTAAAGCATCTGTTTTACGACACAGACTGAATCTGAGATTCTTGCTGGTTACATTGTGTTCTATGTGATGCATGTGAAGGTTTTACTCATGGTGAATTATTTTGTCACATGTTTGATGTTGGTGTTTTGCTTTGTTTTGTTTTGGTCTTTTTGAGGCAGGGTTTCAGTCTGTAGTTTAGGCTGGCCTTGAACTCAGTGATCCTCCTGTCTCATCCTCCTGAGTGCTGGGATTACAGATCTGCACCACCCTGCCTGGTGATATTGTTACTTTTTATTGTTAGCTCATCACCAGCATTTTTTTTCTTGTCAGAATCCTGTTCATCCTGAGGGCATGTCCCTTAGGAATAGTTTTATTTTTCTGTCTGCCAGATTATGTTAATTTCTCAATTGCACAGAATGCCTATTGATGCAGCCCATTGAAGACGAACTTAAAAACACACAAAACACTTGTTGTGGACATTACATGTTTCCAGTGTCCTCAGATCATAAGGAGAATGAGAATGTAAATTCAGTCTAAACCCACGGGTGGTGCAGGCTTGCATGTTCAAATGGGCAAACGAGACTTTTTCAGTCCAGGGCCTAAGACAGGTGAATCTCCTCACCATCCTTGCATGCTGATGGGTAATTTTTTCACTCCTGGGAAGGTACCAAGCTTTGTGTAGATGTCTTAGTTCCAACTCCTGGTATTACATAGGGTTTTTCTGTCTTCACCTGGGTGTAGACACCCAAATCCCTAGATTATGAAACATAGTATTTTTCTTTCCTTCCTGTGTACATATACAATTTTATATATAAAAGTTGATTTTTATAGTTATGGGAAGAAAAGACATAGTTGTCTGGAAGATATCTATATACTTATAAAATATATAACATGGAAATGCACTTTATACATTTTATTTATTATAAATGCGTTTATATTTTATGTCTATTAAAATGACTCATTCAGGGCTTAGAATTGGAGAGCTGGCTATAACTGGGTCCATCTGATTGGGAAGGCCTTGTTCTTTCCATTAAACTATGCTGCCTCCCTCAGGTATGTAAACTATATAGGATTCTTGAGAGAGAGAAGAATGAGGGAGACATTATTATGGTCTTCCTGAATGAATTTTTGTTCCTGAGCTTATTGTAATTTTGTTGGAAGAGTAGGATACTATACATGATTAGATGTGCCTATATGTATACAGCCCAAAAGTGGTAGTGGTGAGGATTCTGGCTGCATGTGACACCAGTCAGATGTGGGAATTAGCTGGGTTCTTATCAGGACACTGTTGAGCCGGGTTAAACTAGCAAAGGTTTTCTGTAAAGGGATAGATAGCAACTCTTTTTGGCTTTGCAGGCAGTATGGTCTGTGCTGCGACCGTTCAGCGCTGCTGTTGTAGCATGAAAATGGCCATAAACAGCATATAAATGAATCGGTGTGGCTGTGTTCGAATACATTGCATTTACAAGCACAGTTCATGAGCTGCAGTTGGCTGACTCCCGCTGTTGAGTCTATTCTGTGATGAAATGCTATGATCCTACAAACATCTCCATAAACGAAGGCTTCCTTGGTACACATGGGACCCCCAGTCATTGTGTCAGGTAGGGAGAGTCTGGTTGGCACTCTTCGAACTCCAGGAGAGTAGAGGAAATGAGAAGGAACTCTCCAGCACATAGCTCTTCTCGTCTTATCACAGACTGAATGCAAAGAAAAGCTAAGCAATGTTGGCATTAGCTTTTGCTAAGACAGTTATGCTGTTCCATGACCTTTTTGAAGCTTGTCTTCCTAGAACCTGGGTGCAACTGGTAGAAAGACCCCAACCCCCTAAAAAGGTTGTGTTTTTTGGTTATTATAAGTCAGAGAAGTATGGATGTTTTAAAGAAAAAATTTAAATAGTTTGGCTAATTTTAATTTTAGTAGCTCAGTACTTTCATAGAAAGACAAGGTAGCTGGACCATACAGTGACTTATTTTGCAGTCATTATATTGTCTTTCAAATATCCTTGGTCTTACTGTCATCAAGGGTGCAGCAGGGGTTACAGGGAACCCGCCAAGCTGACTGAACTCCTGAAGAACCGAAGACTCAGAACAGACGGGTCTTGAACGAGACCTTCTTCTTGAAAGAGTACCAGCATTAAGTGGATCCTCTTTGTGATGATGTGCCATTTACAGAAATCATGATGAATTTTAGTGTGCCTTTAATTTGGACCAATATTTTCTTCTTTCTTAATTGCCAATACTTTTTTGTATAGTTACTGCTTCTGTTTTTCTGTTTCTCTACTTTCTAGTTACCTACTTTTGTGTTGATAAAAGCGTAATCTATTTTTAATATTATAATCAAATATATCCAGCTTCTATGTTTAAATAAAAAGGTCTATTTAATTTTTTGAATATGAAATACATTCCCAGGTGTCAACCATCAGAGATTCTAAAATTTCCATTCCACCTCATTCTTTTCATTTTTGGTACCAGGAACTGAACTCATGACCTTGCACTTGCCAGGCAGGCACTGTCCACTGAGCTGTATCCCTGGTCCCCACCTCATTCTTATATTTGCTCAGGCCCTACAATAGGTGACTGCTATTGTTAGTTTCTTAGCAATCTTTTCATTGACTTCTTATACACTTGCAAACAAATGCCCATGACAATTTTGTTTTAGCTAAAAGTCTTTCTCATTTCAAGGCCATAAAGAAAATTCTCCACTGTTTTTCACTACTTGATGATTATTTTATTTCACATTTCCAGATTGGACACTTTAGAGTCAATTCTAGCATGCAGAGGAAGGTTAGGGTGTGACTGCTGTCTATGCTCACCATTATGCACAGATTCTGTATTTACAGATTTGCTTATTTGCTAGAATTTATATATTACCCCCAAGACAAACCAATCTTTGTGACACTTTTGCAGTCATTCCAAACCCTAAAAGGAGTGGCAAAAAACGAGTTGCCCAACATGTGCACTTTCCCAAGTAAGACTGAAGAAGCCTTCTGGTCTGTAGTGCTATAAACAAATATCTTCTTTTCAACCTAGTACCACATTTTCCCACCACATTTTCACACTGTTTGCCAATGCCCTAGCATGGTGCTAGAATGCTGTCAAGTATCCCCAGCCATAGAAGGCTACAATGTGCTTTAGAGAAAAATATATCTTAGATAAGCTTTGTTCAGGTATGAGCTATAGTGCTGCTGGCCATGAGCTCAATGTTCACAAATCAATAATATATATAAAATAAGGTGTTTTGGGACAGAAACACACATCAAACAGGGTAATGTATTCATCAGTTGATGCAAATATTGTGACTAGAGACTCAAAGGAACCTACTTCTTCATTTCTTCTAGGAGTAATGGCTCAGTATTTACTAATTCTGTGTTCAAGAACTACTATTAATAATGAGAATCTACTGTGTATGCTTCATAAATATAGCTATATGGCTGCCCTGATACAGTCACTTAAATAATCCATCTTTCCTCACCGATTGGAGATAATGCACTTATCATACTCTCAAAGCTTCTTATTCTGTTCCACTGGTCAGTCCATGAACTCATGCACCAGGACTACAGTACTTTAATTACTGAGTCTTTACAAATAATTTAGAAACTGCAAAACTTCTGCATTTCTTTTTCAAAGTTTCCTTGAAGATATATAGCTAGAGCTAGAGATATGTACTTTCTTGCATACTTTTGTTTTTGTCTCCCACATAAACTTCAGGATCACCTTGACTAGTTAAATGAAAAATGTCTGGGTATTTTTGAGTTAATTTTCAAATGAATTCCAGAGTAATTGACATTTATAATGTTAAGTCTTCTTACCTATGAATGTGTTTTGTCTTTTGTAGCACTTGGGAGAGTTTAAAGGTTTTCTTCATATAGGCCTTGTCTTAGTTACTTTTCTCTCTTTGCTGAGACAAAATACCCAACACCCAAAATTAATGAAGGAAAGGTTTATTTAGCTCACAGTCTGTGGAGGTTTCAGTCCATACTTGGCTGGCTCCAAGGCAGAGTGGCACATGGCAGAGGGCAATAGTTTATGGCAGGCGAAGACAGCGAAAGCAGCAAGAGCAAAAGGGAGGAGTGGTGGCAAGCAGCCTCTTTCCCTCCCTTACATTGTATGCAAACTACCTGTCCCAGTGCAGGTGTAGCACTCACACCCATAATCCCAACATTGGACCATGGATCAATCATAAACATGAGAAGCTGCCCCATGACTGCATGAGGCTTTGAGGGGACATCTAGACATAAACCATAACAGGTCTTGCAAATTCCTTTAGTAATAATTTCGTTACCTCAACTACTATTATTCCTATGAGACCATTGGTCTCAGGGCAGATAGGAAAAAACATGCATTTTTGAGCCTAGTTATCAAAGAATATTTTCAAGAATACGCTTGTAGTTCACTTGCAACCAGAATTGTGGAATGAATTCTGCAATCAGAACCGTGGAAAGAATTAAGTTTGTGAGCCAAGGTACCTTTGCATTCCTTTAGTCACACAACAGTAGCGTAGGATACTTCTACCATCACCATCCCCAGGTCACAAATGGAGAAACTGAGATAGACACTGACTTGAGTGTGCACAGCTGATTTGTTGTGGGCTAGGGGAGGAGCTGGGATTCAGACACAATAGATTGGGATTGGCTTCAGGACACATTTCAGGAAAACAAAAACTTGTATAAATGTCTAATATGAAATTTATTGAGACATCATGAAATTAATGCAATTTACCCTTGGCCTCTACAATTACAAGAGGCACTCAAAGCAGTGGCCATTAGCTTTCAGACATTCATCAGGATGGTGAACCGCTGCTTGGGTAACCTTGGTCACTGAGATCTCTGCAAGTGCATTTTCAAATTCTTCTCTGAGGGCCAGCAGTGTAGTGGGTTTTCTGTGATTACAACATCTTCTTGGGTCCCTCATATGAGGATAACACCATCTGTTGAAAAACATCATCCTATTTTTTCTTTTCCTGAAGTAGTGTATATACATTTTTTTTTTGGTACCAGGAATCGAACTCAGGACCTTGTGTTTGCCAGACAGCCACCGAGCTTTATCCCCAGCACTATATACATTTTTGATGGTCTCTCTCTCTCTCTCTTTCTCTCTCCCATATGCATATACACACACACATACTTTTCAAATTTACATGTGGTAATTGCACCTACTTATGGGGTACAGTGTGACATTTCAATACATGATACAGTGTGTACTCATCTGATCAGGGTAATTGGCATATTTATCACATCAAACACTTAGGGTTTATTTGGGTTGGTAGCATTCAAAATCTTCATTATTTGCTGTTTTGAAATATCCAGTTACAGTAATTGCTGTCTGCCACAATTATCCTATGGTGCTGTATGGAACGTTAGAAATTATTCCTGCTCTCCAGCTACATCCCTAGACCCACTGTCCATCCTCTGCTCATCGCCTCCCCTACACCCTTCCTGGAGCCGTGTAACCGCTACTCGACTCTCTACATCAATGAGACCAGCTTTTAGCTTCCATCTATAAGCAAGAATATGTTGCATTTGTCTTTCTGCACCTGACTTATTTCAATTCAGATAATGTCTTCCCATTCCATCAATGTTACTGCAAATAAGATGCTCTTAAGCAGCTGTATTACATGGAGTGGTGGGGGCAAGAGCCAGGTACAGGATGATGGCTCCAAACATGAAACATCAACACTTGAAAATGGGTAACTTTCAGGAAAAAATTGCAATGATTCATTATTGAGGAGGATCTAGTTGGTACTGTGGAGACTGGAACTGGACTGGAAGATGCGACTGAAGTCACTTTATTTAATGAAGAGCAGCCCCATGAGATGGGGTCAGCGGTGGCATCACACATGGCTTTGGGAGCTATTGAATGATGCTCTCCTGCCCTGACCAGAAGAAAAGGTAGAAGTGCCACCTACAGCCATCACAGGAAGGCTTTTCTCTGACCTGTTCCCAAAGTCTCAGGTCTGTATTGACACCAGGATGATTGACAAGCAGCTTTGTGAATGATTTCATCTCCAGGAACGCTTAGAAACAACCTGAAGAAATTCAGCTCTGTTTCTTAATTCCAATCAATAAGCAAAGAGTGGCTGGTTTAATAGGATTGGGAGGAAGTTATATTATATATAGCTAAAAATCTATAGAAATGATTTAGTCAAGTGACCTTTTCATCTCATTTCATTAGACACAAGGGTGCTCAGATATACACCCTAGAATTCAGGGTGAAGGATTTTAAGTAGGTAAAAGATAACACGAGCACGATTCTGTAGTTTGAAACTATGGAAATAAAAGGATATAGGAAGCTGACACTGATTATGTGCTGACTGTGGCCCCTGGTGCTTTGTCTTTCTTTGTTTCTTTCTTTTTCTTTCTTTCTTTCTTTCTTTCTTTCTTTCTTTCTTTCTTTCTTTCTTTCCTTCTTTCTTTCTTTTCTTTGAATTGAACACAGAGCCTTTACACTAGCTACATCCCCAGGCCTTTTCTTTTTTTCTTTTTTTTGGGGGGGACAGAATCTCACTAGATTGCTAAATTACCTAAGCTGGGCTTGAACTCATGATCGTCCTGCCTCATCTTCCCAGAGTATTGGCATAACAGGCACGTGTCACTGTCACTGTGTTTAGCTCCCTGGTGTTTATGTACATATCTTGGTACAGGAGTAAACAACCCAGACAATAAAGCATGATGAAAAGTCTAGAATCAACACTTGTATTTGTAGAAATGTAATATTAGGATAAACATAGCTCATCAAAGAATCATGGTGAGAACCCTGGGTTTTTGTTGAAAAGTTAGAGCTCAGGTTACATCCCCAAATAGATTCCAGATAGACTATAGAGTTACATGTACAAATAGAACAGTGGAAGAAAACAATGAAACACTTTATCATTGTGGGCAGGAAAGGACACAAAATTCAGAAACCATATGTAGAAGGACATTGATGAGTTTGATTACAATAAATTTTTAAACTGTCTAATGGCAAAATATATAAAAGACCTTATATGAAACTTTTTGCCATGTTATAATAGTATGCAGCATTCCTAAAAATCAATAATTAAAAGACCCAATAGAAAAAAATGAGCAAAGAAAGTGAGCAGGCATTTATAGGAAAAAGACAAATGATTAATGATTGATGGAGAGAAGCTCAATGTCCTGCATAAGCAGGAGATACAAATTAAAGGAGCAGTGAACTATTGTCTTTAACTTATGTTTTAAGTTCATTTAAAAACTGATAATATTCATTATTGACAAGGGCACTGGGATGCAGGAATTCCCCCAAACTGATGGGAGAATGAAATGGATGCAGCATTTTTGGACTTCTGTGTTCTTTCCTTCTGCTATAACAGTTCAGTGTCGAGATATCCATCCAAACAATGGAGTGCAGGGATGTGAAGCTAACACAGGCTGGGCTACTTGTGATCCTCCTGCCTCAGTCTCCCAGCATGCTGGAATTATATGCATGCGCCACCACATCTAGGTATTTTTTCACCTTTATAAAAGGCCTTTGAGCAGGCATACTTGCTAACACATTTCCTCTTTGCTACTGCAAGCACTGAAGCTCTTTCTCAGTTTTGTCATCTGAAAAGTAGGGTTGATAGTAGCACCCACCTCTGATGGCTGGTGTGGATATTAAATGAATACATGTAATAGTTCTATTAACATCTACAACACAATGAATGTTAAGTGATGGTAACTTTTCTGTTGTATAGGCACAATGGATCTTAGATATTCACTCCAGCATTTTTTATAAAGATGAAAAAATAGAATTGGTGAGACATATACCAAGAAAAAATAGAATTGGAAATGTATCTTTTTCCAAGCACAGGATAAGATGAAGCAGAGAAAAATAAACTCCATAGCTTCAAATAGCTCCATTCTTACTGAGTGCTATCCTAATGGTGCCAGGTGAAAGTGGTGACAGCCAGAGTTACAAAGAAAGACTATCGGAGTGCTTACAACTCTGGGGGACCTCTGCCACCTCCTGGGAGAGTAAACTGGGACTCAGGGCTGCCTCCTCAAACAGGAAACATTTCCCAAGACGACTGGCACAAGGGATGTTTGGTGCAGATCTGGAGGTCTCTGGGTAGTTGGGCAACTCTAGGCTTGAGTTTCTGTTTTAAATTGATGACAGAGAAACCTACGGGCTGCTCTCAGGGAGAAAAACATGTGAAGTTGGCAGCTTCTCATTTTAACCTGAAATTCCCTTCCCCTCTCTCTCTCTTTCTTATTTTGAGTCAGGGCCTTGCTAAGTTGCTCAGGCTGACCTTGAACTTACCTTCCTCTTGCCTCAGCCTCCTGAGTAGTTAGGATTACAGTTGTGGGCCACTGTACTCAGCACCGCTACAACCTTTTCTAAAAGTTAGAGGGACTTGGCAGTGAAGAATTAGAGTGTATTCCGCTAGGCTTTAGAGTGACTCTGTCATGACAGGAGGAAGTACTTAGAAATGGAAATGCCATGGGTTTGAGTCCCTTTTCAGGAGGACAGAGAAAGTGCCAGCAAGGGAAGGTGAGACGACTCGGGCAGGGAAAATTTCCCTAAAGCAATTTCCTTGAATATGCGAGCTAAAAGAGTGGAAGATCACCTGAAGGAGTGGAACCCTCAACAGCTGGCTTCTGATGGCCTCGATGCCACCGTGTCCTGGAAGTAGCCTCGGCAGCTGTAAGAAGGATCAGGATGGTGCCAATTTCTATTCCTACCCTGAATTTGAACAAGGCCAGAAATGTTGGTGCTCCGCAGAGCGTCCCTGGGCCAGAGAGACTCCATGCATTTTTCCAGGACTTTGGATCATTTGCAGTTTGCCCCGTAACTCCCACACATTTGCTTCTTAACGTCCCAGAGCTCTGCTGCTGCAACGTTCCCATAGGAATGTGGCCGCCTGCCAGGCGACCTCCTGTGCATTCCATTCATCTGCTTGGCTGGGAGGCAGTGACCAGGCCAAGCTGGCTGCTTTGCTTAACTCTTTGGGCCCCGAGCTCACGCTGAAAGGAATCACCAACCTTGTCAGACTTTTCCTGCAAATATGAAGTAAAATAGATATTAAAGCGAAGGAGAAGTATTTATTTATTCACAGAATCCCATCTGGAAAACTACTATTTTTTGAAGGTGGCCGAATGAAAACCACATTCTTTGACTTATTATGAAATCACCCTCCATCAGAAAGGCATTTTGAAGTAATGAGGCTTTGGGAGGTGTGACTAAAAGCAATGTGACTATTTTTTTTTAAAGCAACCACTTCAGAATAGCGCTTTCCAAAGGAAAGTAGTCTCCCAAGTTATGTGAGGGGGCTATTGCCCTTATCTCCATGACGGGCCAAGGCCTGTCAGATTCCTTAAGGAATCGGCCAGTCCCACTCATTGTTTTGCTTTCTGTTTACTGTTGGTTCCGCATATACTAGGTACCTTCTGCGGGCCAAACATTCTGCCAGGCCCTGGGGAGAGAGGAAGAAGGAAGATACAGTCTTAGGGAGGGTTTGATCCCAGGGGCCAGTGGAAAAAGTTAGCCTGACCTGGATTTGAATCCCAGTATAGCTTGATGTGGATTGTGTAACCCCAGGCAAGTTTCCTAGACACTCTGAGTCACGGTGCCCTTGTTTTTTCACTGGACATGGTAAAGCCTACTTCATAGGATTACTCTGAGGAGAAAATCAGATGAAATAAGTAGCTAGCAGCATTAACCCAGAGGTAAATAGAGATTAATACTCAGCACATAAAAGTGCTTATAACAGTTTCAGTTATATAGCTTGTTTGACTATCTCTTTTCTTCAGATTAGATCCTGAATATAGTCTTGGAAAAATTAATTATTGGACATATGAGTGATACAAAGCACCAAACTGAAAGTGTTCAAAAATTACATGATGAAAATGAAATTTTCTTTCCCTTGTCTGTTACTGATCCCCTCCCCAAAGATAATCAATATGACCAGGATCTTGTATATATCCCCATTTGCCTGTATTTCTTGGGGAATGGTCCATAACGATATTCATTGCTTATTATATCCTCCCCCGACCCGTAGTGAGGTACGACTGACAAGTATAACGGAACTCGTTGAAGGTGTAAAGTGTAACGACCTGACGTACATATGCAGTGTAAAGTGATTAACACAATTCAGTTAGTGAATAGATCATTACCTCACATAGTTACCATTGTTTGTGTGCATGTACACGCCTGTGTGGGCAGTAAGAACACATAAGATCTTCCAGTGATTTTCTTTTTTTTTAAAACTAATTCCAGTGATTTTCAAATACACAACACACTGTTATTAACCATAGTCATCATGCTGGCCATTCGATCCCCAGAAATTATTCATCAGCATCTGAAAGTTGGTACTCTTTGGTCAACATTTCCATTTCCTGTAGCTTCTGATGACCACATTCCACACTGTTTCTACGAGTTCAACATTTGTAGACTCCGCATATGAGGAAGCGCACACAGCATTTGTCCTCCTGCATCCAGCTTATTTTTCATTTAGTATAATATCTTCCAGCGTCTTCCACATTGTCACATATGACAGAATTTCTTTTTTACAGATAAATAATAATCTATTTTTCTTTATTCATCCACTGATGGGTGGTTTAAGATGGTTTCCATGTCTTGGTTGTTAGGGTAGTGCTCCAATGAACATGTGTGTACAGATGCCGGCTCAATATGCTGATTTCATTTCCTTTTGATACAAAGCCAGAGGTGGGGTTGTGGGATCACACTGTAGTTCTATTTTTAATTGTTAAGATACTCTATACCTTTTTCCATAATGGCTGTATTCATTTGCATCCCCACCTACAGCATACAAGGTTCCCTTTTTTCCACACTTGTCAAAGCTTCTTGCTTCCTTGGTGATAGTCATCCTCACAAGTGTGAAGTGCTCTCTCATTGTGGGTTTCATTTGCATTTCTCTGATGTGTAGTGATGTTGAGCACCTTTTCATGTGTCTGTTGACCATTTGTATGTCTTCTTTTGAAAAAATATGTATTTGGTATTGTTGTGCACTTTAAAATTCAATTATTTAGGAGAATCTTGATATTTAGTTATATGCACTCCTTGCATATTTGGTTTATTTACCCTTTATCAGATAAATGGTCTGAAAATATTCTTTCTCACTCCATGGATTACCTTTTCATTTTGTTGATTGTCTGCTTGCTGTGCAGAAGCATTTTAGTTTGAAGTAGTCCTATTTATTTACTTATTTTTTTTTTGTTGCCTGTGCTTTCAGTATTACATAAAAATATTTTTGCTAAGACCAATGTCAAGGAGATTTTCTCTTAGGTTTTCTTCTAGGAGTTATATAGTTTCAGGTCTTATAGTTAAGTAATCCATTTCAAGTTAACTTTTGTTAGCATTGTAAGATGGGGATCAATTTCACCCTTTTGCATTTGGATAAACAGTTTCCTGAATGCCATTGGTTGGAGATTATTTTTTCCCTATTGAAGATTAGTTGACCATATAATCATGGATTTATTTCTGGGTGCTCTATGCTGTTCTATTGGTCTGTATCTGTGTTGTATGCCATTACCATGCTTTTTTGATTACTATAGCTTTATAATACAATTTGAAATCCGAAATTGTGATACCTCCAGCTTTATTTTTTCTTTCACAAGATTGTTGTGGCTACTTGGGTTCTTTGGGGGTTCCACATGAGTTTTAGGATTATTGCTTCTGTTTCTGTGAAAAATGCCGTTGGAATTTTGATAGAGATTGCTTTGGATCTATAGATCATTTTGGGTCATTTTAGCTTACTCTTTTCAAATAACTCCATGATATTGCATTGACTAGAATAAACTGATGAATTATAATTTATAATCAATTCATAAATTGATTTGGCCACTCTCCTATCAGTGAACAGTTAAATTATTTATAATCTTTGGCCATAATAACAACAGAACAAAGACCATTTTTGTGCTTAAGTTAGACTACTTCTAGTCAAAGAAGGATGCCAAACCAAAGAAATACAGTAGTCTTCTTACATCAGCCCTGGAAATATCAGTGGAATAAAGTGATTATTTTTAGCAGAAAATGCTGATCTGATTGCATACATTCTAGATGTTTTCTAAAAAAAAAACTCACTATTTTCTTCTTTGACTTTTCCTATCATCCCTCAATGCTACCTATCTGAAAAGTGCAAAGTTTATGTAATAATAACACAAAAATGGTGACATTTTAGTCCAGACATGACTGTCTTGAAACCTCTCCAACACATATAATACATGGACACATTTTTCTGAGGTTGGCAGCAAATAGTCAAGGATGCAGAGATTCCAGACAGCCAGTCTAGAAGCAGCTGTTAAGGAGGTTCACACTCTAATTTGCTGCCACAGCTTGAAGCAGTGAAATGTATTAAAATGTGCCACACTGGCTAACATGGGTTCAATTAGAGGAAGGTTGCCAATTTGGAAGGAGGGCAAATGGTCCTTGGTGACCATCTTTGCTGATGCCTGGGCCTGCACAGGCTATGTATGGAGCTGAATTTGAGAGAGCGTATACGTGAGGTCCTGGCACAATCCAAGCACAAATAAGACCTAAGGATTAGCTTTCCTGGATGCATAATTCTTCCTGATCCGTGTGAAAAGCACAAGTGGGGAGGAGGCAGGCAAATTGAAGTCTTTCTAAGAAGTATCTGCTGTCAGAGGCGCAGATCCTCAAATGAGCTCCATGCAAATGAAAACCGGCCCCAACACCATCTTGAGCCAAAGAAAATTCTTTAAAAATGTCAGATAAATAGTTTCTCTTCGCCTCTCAGCAGGCCCAGCTATCGCTGCGGTCCAGATCTGGCCTCTCTGCAATTCTGGCAGAGTTCGCTTGGACCAGCTGCTGTGATGAAATCGCAGTAATTCCAGGTTTCCCTCAGCTCTGAACGGAGCCAAAGGCAGGCAGGGCTTCTAGCATCTGGCTCCCTTCATTGCTCTTTCTAGTCCCTCCTCAATTTTTGAGCTTCTCATTTGGTCTTTTAACTGAGATGAGGCAGCAGAGGAAACCCCTTCTAGGGAAGCCCAGAAGCCTAGAAAGTGTTTCTTTCAAGTCAACTCAAGGAACTCATAATAATTTCCCAGTCTGTCTGTTTAGTTAGGCTACATGATGTGACCATTGGCTGACACAGATTGTTTCCAGTAATACGCCAGACTTTATTTTACTTTTAAGTGTGTACATGTGTACATACGTATATATGTATTTTTGTGGTACTGCAGATTGAATTTATGGCCTCCAAACTGAGCTACACTCTAAGCCCTTTATATTTTTATTCTGGAACAGGATTTCACAAAGTCACTGCTGCCCAGGCTAGGCTTCAACATGCAATCCTCCTGTCTCAGCCTCCCAGTGTTCTGGGATTACAGGTGTGCACCATCATGCCTGACTCATATGACAGGCTTTCTAGCAGGCTCCCTACGTGACAGACCTCACCTCATCACCAACAATAGAGATAGGAGTTACTGTATTATTATAAAAGAAAAAAAACAAGCCTTAGGAGGATTGATTCCTTTACCTTAGGACAATCAGCTGATGAACAGAGGAACCAAGATTTAAATATCAACATAGGCTGAATATTGGTTCTCTGATTATTTATGCTATGCTATGGCGCTGACCAGAAGCCTAGAAGACTTTACTTAGAGTCCAGGAAAAGAAGTAGAGACAAGATAATTAAGGTGAACAAAGGGGAGGAAATAGAGACTGAGGCGGGAGGAGGCAAAGGGAGGCAGGTAGACTATGTAGAAGAAACTGCAGAAGCTCAGCTTGGACTCTGTTTTTGTTTTTTTTTTTTTTGTTTGTTTGTTTTTTTCCGGTACCAGGAATCAAACTCACGCCCTTGTGCTTGCCAGGCAGGTGCTGTGCCACTGAGCTAAACCCCCAGCCCCTCAGTTTGGACTCTGAAAACCTCATGGACCCTAGGAGATGAGTGGAATCTTACTGATCAAGTTCCCTCAGAAGCACTGCTGGGAGCTGCCACAGGGACTGAGGTGTTCTGAGGGTTTGCCCATAGCCCTGTATCCCCAAGGGAATGGAGAAAGCGCCCCATGTACATTCAACATGGAAGTACTCCCGCACGACGGGGGGTGTGGGGTCCAGACACTGTGTCCCAGGGCACAGAGAGTCCTGCAGTGTGACTCACTGGGGCTTGGGGAGGGCTGTTTATTTTGTTTTTATGATCCCTTTGAAATAAGCTTTCTGGGCTAGATGACGGCTCATTACTCCGTGTCCCCTGCCCCACCAGGAAGATGACAGAAGATACATGTTGAGGGCATAAAGTCTCTTTAGCCCGAAGTGGGAAATGGACCCTGACCAGCACGTTCTTCAGCAACATTCAGTACACTGAGCCACACAGCACAGCCTGAGGGACACTTCTGAGTAAAGCTGACCAACAAGTGTCTTCATTTTTTTTCGGTGACATTTCTGACCAGGACCTTCCGGTCATCCTGGGGTAGCTCCAGAAGCCCAGAGGTATAGAGAACGCTGGTGGTAAGAAAGGTCTGACATTCAAAATGGTAGAAGTGCTGGATTCCACAATTGACCTGGGGAAAAATTCATTATAAAAAAAAGTCTAGAAAGATATCCCTCTTCCCGGATAGGCAGAATCAATACCATGCAAAGGGCCATATTTCCAAAACTGATGTATAGATTTAACACAATCCTAACCAAAATACCAGCCGCATTGCTTATAGAACTAGAGAGAACAGTTTTAAAATTCATATGGAGCCAGAAGAGACCCAGAATAGCAAAAGTAATCCTGGGCAATAAGAGCAAAGTAGGAGGCACCGCAATCCTGGAAGTTATATTATAAAGCTAAAAGGGTAAAAACAGCTTAGTACTGGCACAAAGACAGACACATGGATCAGTGGAACAGAGTGGAAGGTACAGAAACAGCCTGAGACACATTCTGCTGTTTGATCTTTGATGAAAGGCCCAAAAACATACACAGAAGGAAAGATAGTCTCTTTAATGAACTGTGCTGGGAAAACTACCTACATATAGAAGACTGAATCTAGACCCATATCTCTCAGCATGTACTAAACTAAAATCCAAGGGCTTAAATATCTAAATATTGCAACAGAAACAATCTGCTGGAAGATGAAATAGGTTCAACTCTTGAGGAGACATAAGCATAAGCAAGGACTTTTTGAGCAGAATCCCAGTGGCACAAGAAATAGATCAGGAATCAACACACAGAATCGTATCAAATTGAAAAAGCTTCTTCCCAGCAAAGAACACAACTATTGGAGTGAAAAGACACCCTACAGAATGGGAAAATTTTTTTTACCAGCTGGACACAGGACTAAAATCAAGAATATATAAAGAACTAAAAAAGAAAAAGAACCTCCAAAATAAAAAGATCTGATCAGAAGTAGGCAGCTATAATGAAGAGATACTTCTCAAAAGAGGAAGTACAAATGGCCAATAAGTATGTAAAAAATATTCTACATCTCTGCTCATTAGAGAAATGTAATTTAAAATAATCCTGAGATTCCACATCGCTCCAGAAAGAATGGCTGTCATGAAAAATTCAAATAATAATACATGCTGGTGAAGCTACAGGGAGAAAAGGAAACCTTTTACATTGTGAACTAGTGCAACCACTATGGAAGTCAGTATAGAGATTCCTCAAAAAGCTGAAAATAGAAATTCCATTAGACTCAGATATTTACTTTCTAGGTATCTTTGTAAAAGAGTTAAAGACCTCATATCATAATGGTACATGCACACCCATGTTTATAGTAGAGCAATTCATAATAGCTGCATTTTGGAAGCAGCCTATATGCCCATCAGCAGATGAATGGAGAAATAAAATGTATTTGTACACAGCAGAGTGCTACTGTGCCATAAAAAAAGATAAATTTGAGTCATTTGTAGAAAAATAGATACACCTTGAGACCATAATATTAAATGAAATAAATCAGACCCATAAGCTTAAATATTGCATGTTTTTTAAATGAGAGAATCTCAAAATATAAATAAACAGAAAAATAAAAAAGAGTAGGAAATAAAAGATAGTAGGAAGTAGGGAGGAATAGAATCATTATGTACTGCAATACTGTACTAATAAAAATAAAAAGACAAGAGAGAAGCATACTCCACCCTGTTATCTGAGTAGGTTTTCACTTTCACCTTTGAGTCAGTTTGTTGGAATTTAACATGAAGCATTCTGGTAGCCAAGGGCAGCAGCATATGATAAGGCCCGTCAGGCTTTCTTCTTAGTGGGGAAGGGCAGTCTCCAATGAATGGAGTGGAAAGACCAGAAGACACAGACAAAAACTGGTCTTTTGGCAATAACTTTTGAGACCTACGTATCCACCCAGTGGCTTCATGTTGTGTCTTTTATTTATAAGCTAGAGGATTCCACAGGGTGAGAGATTGTGACTGAGAGAAAGATGGTGGGCTCTGAGTTAGATGGGCTTAGGTTTGTTCCTGGTCTGACACTAGCGAATCTGTGATTGTGGGAAAGTTACCCCCTCCCGACATTCACTCTCCCATCTGCCAAATGGGGCACAAATAATTATCTTGAATCTTGACATGAACCCTATGTGTTTCTAAAATGCATAGCATATTATGTGTGCTAAGTAAATATGACTGAATAATGACAAGAAAACGCAGAGCAAAATACGTAAAATAAAAATAATAACCAGAAGGTATCAGATTATAAGCTCGAGAGTAGGGACACTGAATCAGTCTTGTACCCCAGCACACTAGAAATTGCTTGGCATATGGTAGGCAACCCCTAACTGTTTGTTGCATTAAACTGAGCTGATGATATGCCGAGTGCCTTGTGTATAAATTATTTTTAGATACTCTTGGGGCTGTAGAAGTAAACGGGATGCCAGTTAGAGTCCAGCAGACAAGCATTTCAGGAATTTAATGCTCCTGAAGTTTAGTTTCTTTTCTTGCAAGATAGGGAAAATAGCCTCTACAGAGATTGGAGATACAGTAATTGGTCAGCTCCCTGCAAACTGTCTTTTTTTTCCTTACTGACCTGACAGAAACTCAAATTATATTTAGGAATCCCATGCTTCTTCTTTAAGTTAATGATCTTCACTACTCAGACTGGTTGTTCTGGTGATCTCATTCCATTTGCCTGGAATTGGTTTAGGAGTAGCCATGAAGTTCTGTTCTGACCAAGGAGACATAGGGGGACATCGCTAAGGCTGCCAAGAAGATTTTTTTTTGTCTTACAAAGAGGGGAGAAGAAGATATATGGGAGAAATGAGCACACAGAACACTCTTCCCTTTTTCATTGGCTGTTATTCAAGCTGCCTGCGATGACTAGGAATGAGCCGCCATCTTGGGTCAATGTGGGGAATCACACCAACCCACTAAGGATGGCGAGCACCTGGGGCCTTGCCGACATCATTGAGCCTCCTAATTAACCAGCTCGTTTCTATTGTTACGTGATGAATCTTTCTTGTAATTTATACCAGTTAATTCACACATTCATTCACTTTCTTACAGGTAAAGGCATAGGGTTGTGAATGTCGGTTCATCTCACTATGTATTCTGGAAAACAAGAGAGTCACCCTCCAGGAATATTGTAGGAAGCTTCCTGCTGGTTACAGTTCAGATGAATTTTCCCCAGAGGTTTACATGTAAAATCTTGGTCTCCAGGTTAGTAGTACTGGGAAGTGCTGTGGACATTTAAGAGGCAGGGCCTTAGGTCTTGAGGGTATGTCCTACCCTTCTTCCTGTCTCAAGAGCTGAGGACCTGCTCCAACCCTTGCTTCCACCATGATGCACCACACTCACTACAGGCCTAAACCAGGGGGCCTAAACATAATCTTGGGTTTAAACCTCCAGAACTGTGGGCCCTAATAGACTTCTCTTCACTTCATAAGTAGCCTGTCTCAGGTATCTTGTCACTGCAATGAACAGCTGACTAATACACCACCTTGTGTGGAAAATGTAGCCAGTCCTTTCAAATGTTGGCATTCTCTGCTCCTGTGTTATCCACAGAGTAACTCTGACGAGCATCAGAGGGAGCTTTTCTGGGGAATGAGAGGTAGCATGGGGATCTAGAAATAGTGTAGGATATGGAGACAGAGGTCTTGAGTTTGACCCTGGTAATTCCATTCCAGCCTCTCAGCAGTCACCAAATTACATACTCTCTCAGAGATTCAGTTTTCCTACCTGAAAAATGGGGCTAACCTAGCCCTTGCCTCAGGGTGAGGATCAAATGAGGAAATATCAAAGTGCTTTATGGTGTATACTCCTAGGCATAGATAAGAACTCCAATGAAAAACCCATGGAACTGAACAAGGGGTGGGAAAGTAAGGCTTTTCTATATCTTGCTGAACAGAGGTGTGGACATCTGTTGGAAAGCAACTTGGGGAAAGTAGTGGTCTTCTCTAGGAAGAATTTCATTCCTTTTCTCCTATCAGCTTTGCCAAAAAACACGACTCTAAGTGATTCTACAGAGCAGTGCAGCTGAGAGCAGAGGGGAAAGGCCACGGAGTCCCTTGGACAGTGACCTGCTGCCACTGACTATTAATAGACTATAAACCTTGGAGTGGAGCCCAAGCTCCCTGCAGCAGAGGAGTCAGAATGCTGCCTGACATGGTCTGCAGGATGCATGTGATCTCTGGATTTCTCTCAGCGAAGGAATTTTTTCCCTGCTGGTCTGGCCTGACTGAGCTGCCTCGCGCAGAGACCCTGACCTTGTAGGGTTCTTATGCGGTGACATTAGCTGATGTCTCTCTGGGTCCTTAGGCCACTCCTGCTGCCTGGACACACATTATCTCACTGCACCATTGCAGCACCAAGCAAAAGTATTGTACAGAAACAGAACCCAGCTCGGACAGGTGTCATGACCTCTGCAAGATCACACGGAGAGTGTTTGGTTTGTGTGCAAGGCCAGTGCTGTAACCTTTGCATTCCACTCTGAAATCTGGGACCCTTCCTGGCCTTCAACAAGGCCACTCAAGCTCCTTGATCATGCCAGAAAGAACACTAAAGAGACTGGGTGAAGTGAGCAGGAGAGCAGTGACACGTGGCCTGGCACCTGACTCTGGTGGCGGGGAGCAGAAGGAATGGATGCACCCACTGGCACAGGGCCCTTCCTCTCTCTTTGCATGGCCACAACTGATCCCATCACTTTCAAGCTGAGAGACCTTTTGAGACCCCCTGTGATTCCTGAATACAGGACAAAACAAGTCCTTTAGCCTAGGACAGCTGAAGTCCTTCCGTGCCAATTCCTGTCCTTTCAGAACTTACCCCTACTCTGTTCCTTCTGTTCCCACACAAATCTGTATGCAGACCCCAGGACAGATATTCGGGGGGCAAGGATTGTGTCTAACGACTTTCGGACTCCCAGAGCCCAGCCCAGCATCCAGGGAAGCCATGATGACCAGGGACTGCAGGGAAAACCATCACCCTTGTCAACAGGTCTTGGACAAGTGACAGGGAAGGATGGGGCCAGAGACAGGAGAGAGGCCTGGCTGCAGGTGGAGGCTGAGTTCTGGAGATCCTGGGGCTTGGGTCTAGGCTGCTCCTGGAAGGAGTCCTTCTCCAGTGGGCTTAACACAAACATGAGACCAAGAATGTCGGTTCTCCTGGGCCTGCCTATCTGTATAGGCCATCATGGAATGGCACTGGCTTGCTGGTCAGGCGCTAGAAGTCATGTGAGAGCTGATTTGGCAAGAAGCATTTCCTGAGAGGAGCAAGTCTACTTAAGATGCCCTCTTTGCATACAAAGAATAGGGAGCAGGAGCTTGGCTGGTTGGCTTGTTCTGAGACTGAGATCGTTAATCTCATTGTTATGGTCTGTCTAGATCAGTTCACCTTGTCACCAACACGCAAAGAGCTCTTGTAGGGCTAAGAGAAGGATTTGCTGGGAATGACGGATCCCAGGCTTTGCAGTGAGAATCTTATGAAACTTTTACTGCCTGCAAACACCCCTTGTGGGGGGAAGGAGAAAGACTGAGATTACAGAGGGAATCATCACCTCCCTGGCTCAGGCAGAAGTCCTCTCCTTCCAGCTCCTGCCATTGCCAGGATCTCACTGCTCAGGTGCCACGGGGCTGCTCCTTCCATGGATCTGCAGGAAATTCTCGGCCCCTTCAGTGGTTCAGTTTGCTCCGCACACAGTCTCAGTGAGTTAGTTACCACGGAGGCCGCTTCTGTCTGGCCCAATTCCCCAAAGACCTTCTCTCTCCATGACCTCAGAACCAGAGTTTTGGGGCCTGGATGTCAACCAGTATGAGCTCCCTCCAGCTCTGATGGGAGAGTGATTTCCACACTGTGTCTTCTCAGTGTGCGACTGCAGCGTCTGGGAAGGCGGTATGGGATGTTACTGTCTGCTCACGCCAGTCTTTAGCGTGCATGCTTCTCCACCCTCTGTGAGCTCCTGTGGCGTCCTTGTGGCAGCTCTGTAAAGTGGGGAAATCATCATCCCTGTTCTGTAGCCTTGGAGGAAACTCAGGAGGAGGCCGTGCCAGGGTCAGAGGTGGAAGTGTTTGGAACTGCTGGCTCTGGATCGGGGCTCTTTCCTTGGAACCCAGTTCATGTCCTGGCCTCTTCAAGAGCACAGCATGTGCCCAAGGGCTCCCTCTGTGCCTGTCCCAACCACCAGGGCACTGGAAGCCACTGGATGCCCTTTGGAAGAAACATGTATTCACCAAACATGGTAAACCAGCTACTGTGGGGACCCGGGGCTTTGCTGGATGTGCTTTGGAGCGCGAAGAATCTTGTCCTGCCCTGAGTGTGGGTCACCTCTGGACAGTCACATCAGGGCACTCTCTAGTCTCATGGCACTTGTCTTACAGCCTTTCTGGGGTCCTTGAGCCCTTCGCTGGTCCTCCATTGGGGGCTGCTTTCAGAGACAAGCCATCTCCAGAGGCGCACCAGGCTCAGCTGCTGTTTTCCTTTGTCACTTCTCCCTACATTCGTGTCGCATTCCTCGTGGCCTGAGTCCTTAAGTGTGGGAAGCAAGGAAGTCATAGTTACTGGGAACTTATTGCACAAAACACTGTGATGCAACGTCCCCTTGACTTTGATCTGCACACAAGCCTGTGGGGATTTATCCTCATTTTCACAGCTCAGAACACGAAGGCTTAGAGGGACCTTACAAGGTGCCTTTCCTAGCGGGACGAGGTTAATGAGTGACAGAGCCAGCATTTGAACCTTGGCTTCTCAGCCACTCCTTTTCAGTGTCCCCCACTGTCTCCTGAGGAAGTTGCTTCCGGCTGTGGCGGCCACCCAAACTCGAGCTTACGCTTGAACTCCGCTGTCCATAGAGCGCTCTACTGAGCTCTCCAGACTTCTCTGTCCACGCAGTCCTTCTTTCCAGATTTTACTTATGGAGGAACTGAAATGTCATCCAGTTCCTCCCTCCCCAGTTCTGCAGCGTAAGCCTCCCACGGATCCTAAGCAGGTCAGACACTGACCTCTCCTCTTTGGGATGAGGAAGTGTTTCCTGAGAGACCGTCTCTGACTGCCCTTCAGACCCACGCACAAACTCTCTACCATTCTGTGTCTGGTGGGGCTGACCCATGGACGGCAGTATCTGGGTACCCTGGCCACTGGCTTCCCCTGGGAGGCGCTGGCTGGAGACTGGATGGCCCAAGGAGAAAGTGGGGGTGTTTATGTTCCTGCTCTCTCCCTGCCTGGCTGTTTGGTAGGACAAAGTGGATTCCTTCGCCAAAGCCGTGGCTTTTGTTCTGTGGCCTTTTTTTTTTTTTCCTGTGGCCTTTTCTTGTGACTGTACATCTTGTTGTGTTTCAGTCATAGCCCTATGTCCTTGTCCCGGCGGGGCATTGGCTGTCCACTGCTGTCGCCAGCCCTGTGTCACCCCTTACCCCTACCCCCAACTTTGAAAGTAGTCTTTTGCTATATTCTCAATGATCTTATGGCTGATCTTTCTCCCTCTGAGTGGCCCATCCATTTCTGTAGGCATTGGACTAAGGCAGACTAAGTGACTTGCCAGAGGTCTCTCAGGATCTTGGAGCTGATTCTTGAGCTGTGATCTCAGGGCTCTTTTTTGGATGATATACATCCCTGGTGCTCCTGGGACCCGCCTTGCTCTCCAGCCTGAGCACTTTGCTCTGGATCTTTTATCATTCTGCCCAAGTCCTCTTCCAGGCAGAGCACCTGTACCTTAACCTGTACCTTGGAGCATCTCTGGGGCTCACCATTCTCTACCTGGATCACTATTTTGGGACTAACTGCTTTTGACTCTTCTCAGGACATTTCTGAATGTGCTGACATTCCCCAGTTAAGTGAGACCCCTCACTTTTTGCACTTGGCTTTCCGAATGTTTCCAGGGCTACCACTGCTGACCCTGGTGCATGTCAATCTTCCAGCCTAGGGGCCAGAGCTGAGGCCTTTTTTGGCCTGGTACTCAGCCCTGACCTTCAGGGGCTTCTCTGCAGCTTCAAATCTACCAAGCTCCTTGTCACTAGATGGCAGATGGCCAGAATTCCTCCGCTCTGCATGATGTTGGATATTAGACCCATGTCTGCCTCTGGGACTATTTCTTCCCAGACCCACTTCATCAAAACCTTGTTTAAGCTTTGGAAGTCCTATGGCACTGTCCCCTTCTGCCTCTCTTCTGCTGGCATTGGCAGTAGCAGAATTCTGGGACCTCTGTCCTTCCAGGAAGATCACAACCAGTGGCTAGATTCTGGCAGATAAATGCTGACATCCCTACTTCTAAGCTCTGGAGGAGGGAGCTGAGGATTGGCATGGTGCCAGAGCTTCTAGAAGCAAACAGGCTAGATGATGGCCAGTAAGCGTTCCTTTAGGAAGTGGAAGTGCCTAGCAAGGAAAGTGAGGCACAGCTCAGGTATGTTGGGGGATGACTCGAGGCCACAGCTCAGAGCCATCATCTGCTGAGCTTCAGCCACGAGGCTTAAGTAGCATCAGGTGAGCAGGGCGCTGTGCACGCAGGATGGAAGGAGGCGGAGATGCAGGTGAAAGCCTCCTCACCAGAGGTGCACAGAGCCCGGGGCAGGTGTGGGTGCCCAGGCGGTGTGGGTGAGGACTGGCAGGTCCACCCTCTTGGGTCTGCCTGGTCCCTGACTCACCCTGTAGCGCAGTAAGCTCCTCCTTCCTGTCCTGGGTGCTGTGTAACAAAGAGGTTTTTTTTTGGGAAAAAAAAAGTTAATTTACCTTTCATGTTTTTTTTAATTGCACATATTTATGGGGTATGGTATGATAATTTGATATGTACACAGTATGTATGGATCAAATCAAGATAATTAACATTTCCAGCTCCTTATCCTCACTCAGTGCTTGGAGCCTTCAAGTTCCTCTTTCCTGGTTATTCATGAGACCTGGAATATCCTACTGTGAACCACACCCCCATGCCTTGCACCCTTCTCAGTCTCCCTGGTTGTGTAGCATCATGGAGGTTCCTACTGCCTCGCCGTGAGCTGTATCTGGGGTCACAGCAACTCTGAGCCTGGCACAGGCACAACCCTGGGGAGCGGTAGGGTATTGGTTTAAATCCCAGCCCCCCTCCAGGCTGCCAAGGTTAGCGTGGTAGCCGCTAGGGCCGCCCTGAGGAGTGAACAGAAACTTAACCTGCAAAAGGAGTGACTCTACACAGAGGCCACACCAGGCCAAGGAAGGCCCTGCCCAGAGGTGCCCTGTCTAGTCTGGCTCATAAACAAAGAAGGTCCCTACTTCCACAAAGAACAGGAGACAGTGTGGCATCACGCAAGGATACAGGTTAGGGGGTCGGGGTCACCCAGACCTGGGTGGGAGCTTACTCTGTGCTGCCGAGCTCAGCGGTCACAGGCAGCTCATTCACAACTCTTGGAGACCATTTGATCATCTGTACAAAGTCAAGTCAGTTACACCTATCTCATGGGTGACAGGGAACACACTTGCATACAATGAAGGTATTCAAACAGACTGTTGACTTTTGTATCATCCCACAGAAGTGCAGGGCAAGGGGTCAAAGGGCCCTGGTGCAGCCTTGTCACCAGTCAGCTCTGTGTGCACCTGTCAGCTTCAGCATGGAGGATGGGCTGGACCGCTGAGTGCTTGCATGTCCGGCCCTGGTACTCTTTGTCTCTCTTCTCTTTGCTTTTTAAGGGTCTCAGGTTGGGTCCCTATGAATCAGGGGCTTACTGGGAAAGGAGCCCCCAGAATACCTGTGAGACACTGCAGCTACCTGCTGGGAGCTCAGAGCACAGGAGCAACACCTGCAAGGGAGCAAGGACAGGGGGAAAGAGGAGACTAGCCATTTGGTGGGTCCCTAGGGGAAGGTGTGTGACTTGGAACTTAGGTACAATTCCTCCAGCAGAGCCCAGGGCAGAGTGGGAAGCTGCTCTGGGGAAGGGAAGAGAAGGAGGAAGAAAGTCTTGGTCCCGAGAGGACCTGGGAGGAACAACGGCATCTATCCCAAAAGGCTTTCTTGCCTCCAGACCTTTCTAGAGGCCAGCTTCAGTCTGCTGATTGCTCAGTTTTGAGCCTGGCCTGGCCTGGCCTTTCCCAGTGCAGGAGAAATTTCTGTGTTGTCTGTGAATACTTGGCTCCTGCCTCGGGCTGCCAGAAATTCTGAAGGCAAAAGCTGAGGAATGTGAAGCATTTATGACTTAGCAGGATTCTTCCCAAACTGCATGCTTCTCCAAAAAGCCATCTGGATCTCACTGTGGTTGCTCCTCCGCCCTTCGGACCTAGCCAAGGACTCCCAGGTCCCATTCTCCAGGGCCGCTTTCTGGCTGCAGGGGTCAGATACAGTGGCTGGTGACACACCAGTGTCTGGAGTCTCTGCTTGCCTGCAGGGGAAGAAGCCGGAAGTTGGGCAAGATAGCTCCATCCTCTTTTGTAGGGCTGTCTTGGCCACACCACTCTATCTGCCTGGGCTTGCTAGCTCCTGCCCAACATGTGCTTGGTACTACCCTCCACACTGAAAGAAGGGAGGCAGACCACAACTCTCCTTGGGTAGATCAACATGTCTTCTCCTAGGCGATGTGCCTTCCGGCTCACTGTGTTGTTCGAATTGTGGCTATGGTCTTTTTATAGATTCTATCTCTTGTCCTATAACTAATTACTCCAGACATGGGCATCAGGAACTTATTTGGAGCCTCATATTAGCATCCTAAGCTTTATAATTTTACAGTGTCACAATGGCAAATAGCTTTCCTTATAATATTCCTGCCTCCTTCTAACTCACTGCAGACATCACTAGTCAATCTAAGAGCCAGAGCTGAGTTGATTAGCAGTGTCTGTCATCAGTATGTAAGGAGCAGAGTAAGTGTGCTGCTGTTTGCCAACTCTGACATCTAACATGTGCAGGAATAAGAATAGCAGTAAAAACTCACATCTTCTGTGGTACTTGTGGGTTCACAGAATGTCCAAACCCACCAAATGTCCTTCTTTGGATTCTTTTTTTCCTTGTGATAGGGGGGATTAAACCCAGGATCTTGCATATGCTAGGCAAGTGCTCTACCATTGAGTATACCCCTAACCTCATCTTAAAATTTTATTCTGGAGCAGGCTTTTGCTAAGTTGCCCAGGCTGACCCGGAACCTGAAATCCTTCTGCATTAGCCTCCTGAGTAGCCAGGATTACCCATATGTGCCACCATGCCTAGTTTCATTCATCCCCTTGACAGTCTCTGGATTACGGGGGTAGTCCTCTGGGTTTGGGGTGGTCCCTATTGTAGTTGGAGCTCACCTTTGGTGGGAGTCAGATGTGAAAAGAGAGGGTAGGGTGTAAAGGAGATGCCTTCTGATCAGGCGAGCAGAACCAAAGCCAGCTCTCAACCTGTGACTCATGTGACATCCCCCTCCTTCCGGCACATCCCACTCCAGACAAATGACGAGGCTCGAAGAAATTGTATTGCTTGATACCACACAGCTAGCAAATTCCCGAGCTGGAGCCAGGCCCTTTGCCCATAAGTCACATTTTCAGGGTTCTGGTTGTGTCTACGAAACGTGCCTGTGCTGTCTTCCCCGGGCTTACCCTGAGCCCCGGTTCCAGCAGTGTAACTTGATGCCAGATTTTCACATTGAGAAATCAAAGGGCAGAAGGTGCTTCTTGAACGTGGCCACGTTTTTCTTCTTTCCCTTGCAGTTCCACTTGGAAAGATATTCTCAGAGCTATCGAAGGCTTGTGCTGATGTAGCATCTTTAACTTTTCAAACAGAACTGACATGGAGGCGGGTGTGAGGAAACCTGAGTCGTGAGTGCAGAGGTAGAGACTTTTGCTGACGTCTGTTCACACCTGGGCACGGACCGTGCCAGTGGAACCACGTGTGTCTACACAGGGCTCTGGGCTTGCCTGGACCCTAAGTCACGATTGCTGTCGTGCTCATTTTTCCTGTTCCCAACTGCTGGATCCCTTTGCACACTCAGCTGCAGACTTAGGAGCCAGTTCCCTGGTGGTGGCCATGCTTGGGATGGTAACTGGGCATGTTCCTGGCAGGCAGTAGCTCAGAAGCTCTGAAAAAGTTCTGCTACTGAAGATGCAGAGTGTAACTGGGGTACCTGGCCACTGCTGGCAGACAGTGCCCTCTCTCCTGCTCTGCGTCCAGCTCAGGGGCCTAAGCTCTGGTCTCATCCTTTCCCAATGAGCTAGGCAGGCGCAGCAGACTGGGTTTGGCTTGTTCCCTTCTTTGTCTCCTGCTGGAGCAGCCCGGCCCCCTCCATGAATGGCACTACTGCCCTGTCCTTGAGCTTTGAACCATGTCTACCCTGAACCATGTCCATCCTGGATGCTTCTCACTTGTGAGATGGCAGCAGGGCCAGGCTCTTTCTCTGGACCCAGCAGTGGCCAGCTGGGGCACTGCCCAGCTACTGTCCCCCGCAAGGCCTCACACAGCAGCTTCCCTCCCTACCAGCTGCAGCCCAGAAGCCTCATGCGCAGCCTGCTTCTTCTCTGCCCAGAGGAGGGCAACTCCAAGTCCCCAGGGCAATGACAAGCTACTCATTTGCTGGGGAAGAAGTGAGGACCTTTCAGGCCTTCAGACCTTTGTCCCTTCTCGGAGTCCTCCAAGTACCCAAGTGTTTGCCAAAAGACCCAGAGCCTACGCTCCAAAGGACTCCTTCGGAGTTCTGCTAAACCCTCCTGTATTCCATTTCAGAGTCTCCTGCAGCCTCGGTAAGGCAAACCCACCCCACTCCTGCCTACTAATGAGCTAATGACACAGATAAATGCATAAAATCAAGAGGAAACACGGGCTTACGGATATTAAAAAGACCACTGACTCATAATTAAAGTCAAACCACACTGACATTGATCTTGATCCCTTTTCCTGCCTGTGTGGCCTGGGGGAGCCTGGGTCAAAGGAACATGGAGGTGGCAGGGCATGGTGGAGAGAAGGAAGACTGTAGAGTGTGACAGAGCCTGGTTTCAGTCCCAGCTGGTGAACCTCTGTGAACCTCTGTTATCTCTTCTGTAAAAGAGAACAGCACTGCTGCCTGACAGATAACTGGGCTGCCTGACAGACAGATGATCGCTGTGATCATCACTGAGCCATGCTTTTCTGCACAAAGGGGCTTGGGCTTATCTCGGGGGCCACAGTTTACACATGACACAGCCAAAGGGGATTAGCAAGCCCGAGTAGGGACTGAGGCTGCAGAGGGTGGAGACCGAGCTTGGGAGGAGAAGCTGGCAATTCCCTGTAAGATCTGGACTGGGGGTCAGGAGAGAGCAGCAGGGCTCGAAACTCCCCCAGAGCACATGCACACAGGACTAAAGCTTGTGGGCCTGTTTACCGTAGGGTTCTCCTGTGCCTGGCCCAGTGTGGCAACACAATAAATAGTTACGCAACAAATGAAGAATAAATCAGTCAGTGGCAACCTTATCCATTCACAGCCTGGTTGTTTTAGGAATTCTCTTTCAATACAAGGCAGAGGAAATCGGCAGCTGCAGGAAACAGGGTCTTCTGCAAACCAGAGGCCGGGTCTGGATGCAGCTGGGTGGCTGGGACCAGCTCACTGAGCAGGCAAAGGGGTCTGTGGAAGCCATGAGGGTTCTGAGACAATGGTTCATGTTCAGGTGTTTAGAACCTGAACTCTGGAGCCGTTTGCCCAGCTTAGAACCCACCTCTCTCACTTACAAGGTGTATGGCTTGGGCCATGTCACTAAATCTCTCTGTGCCTTCATTTTTCTTGTGCAGAATAGGGAGGATACTGGTACTGACCTTGTATGATCACTGAAAGGCAAAGTGAGATGATAGCTAGAAAGTGCACACTGTAAATGCTCAGTAAGCATCAGCATTGGTGTTTGAGAGGGGTGTGAGGTGACCTAGGTTGAGTTCCCAAAAGCATAGGGAGGGTGTACATGCGGTTTGAATGAACCAAAGAGAAACTGGTGCAGAGGCCCTTGAGAGATCTAGGCACCAGAGGGGGAGGCCTAGGTGAAGGGAATACTTTGGGGTCTGAAGAGGAGGGGATCAGGTGACAAAGAAGCAGTCAGAATCAACAGAATGCACTGAGAGCAGAACATTCCGGACTTTCTTGTGAGCCTGAGAAGAGAGAAAGGGCATGTCCACAGAAGGGGCAGGGATGGGAGGACCAAGTTCAGGTTGGGTGTGTAAGGAGGTTTGGGGCAGTCTATTAGAAGATGTGAAGTTAGAAAGCCCCACCTTTTTTTGAGGGAGAGAAAGCAATAGTGGACTGGAAGAGACACAAGGAGAGAACCTTGACATTTGGAGCTGGGGAGACAGTCCATGCTCACCTAGGAACCAACAGCAGCAGCCAGAGGGGAAGAGGAGAGGATGAACGCTGAATCTCTGACACCATGGCAGCTGAGTTCCTGGAGGAAGGAGAGGGCCACCCAGCAAGGCCAGATGCCGCAGAGCCAGGGAAATGGCACCATCTCCCCTCATCTCTTGCTGTGCTTGCTGCCTGGGGCTCAGCCCTATCTGCAGGAATCCTTCTGTCCCCCGCCAGCCTAAGACGAGCCCCATGGACTTAGAGCTGACCCTCGGGAAATGACAGCTTGGTTTTAGGGGTTTAGAGAATAAAGGGAGGCAGTAGGATCCGTGTGAATCTATATACAGCCAAGAGAGAGCGTCCTAAGGAAGGAGTGAGTCAGGACATAAAATGGGCCAGAGGCAGAACTACAAATGTGCTTGTGTCTGGAGTGAATGTCAGGAGGCTTTGGAGCAGGGAGGCCTGTTTTTGTAACGGAGTACTTCTTAGAGCACGCAGGCGGAGGAGGGCGTGAGGAGGAAGAAGACAGGCAGTGAGCAGGGATGCTGAGGCGAGGACATGGGGAGAAAGTGAGAGGACGGGCACAGGGAAAGGAAGGAACAGGAGGAACCCATGAGAATGACAGGACTTTCTGAAGCCAGGGAGCCCGACGGCAACTGCAGGATGACGGAGCAGTGGGCTGGTGCGTGTCCGTTCTGTGGTTTTCTGCAGCAATTACTGCTGAGGGATGAGAAGAAGCCTTTCCAAGTAGGGCTGACCAAGGAGTCGGTCAAAAGAGGCAAAGAGACTCTGAGCGTGGAGACAAAGGTAAAAATGTCTGAGAGTCAAGCCTGGCCTGGACTTTGGATCCTTCATGGCTCCAAATCCGTAGCAGAAAGACAGTGATTTCCCAGGAACAAGTAAGACTGTAGGAAAATGACCCTGAATCTGCCTTAGGCTTTTGGGTAAGTTGTTTGGGTTTTATAATAGCAAATGTATAGCTAATGTATAGCAAATGTATAGCAAATGTATTTGCTATTATAATAGCAAATGTATGAAACACGGTTGTTGATCTGCCCGTGGACGGGGGTCTCCCCACATGGAAACTACATGGAAACTGGGACTGGAGCATTTTCTCAGAAACTCTAACTGGGACCTTCAGTGGTTTCTCGTGCTGTCTCATCATGTCACTGAAGTGCAGTGGTACTCATTAGGATGGAGGAATCAGTTGGAAAAAGACCCTGCATTTTCTGATCCTATTTGTATACAGAACAAGGCAGCACATGGGAAAGGCATCCCACCTGTATTCCCTGACTTGATTGCATGACTTGGCCATGGTTGTGTGGGCTGGAATCCTTCCTGTCCCCTCATGGGTGGAGCCCAACTTCATCAGTGGTAGGCAGCCCCATGCTGCTTGTCTTGATTACTTTTTTTAATTGTTGAGACAAAATACCTGATGCCCGAAATTTAGGAAGGAAAGGTTTATTTAGCTCACAGTTTGTGGTGGTTTTAGTCTATATTTAGCTGGTTCTAAGGCAGAGTGGCAACAGTTTATGGCTGCGAAAGACAGCAAAAGCAGCAAGAGCACAAGGGGGAGGGGCAGAGGCAAGCAGCCTCTTTCCCTCCCTTACATTGTATGCAAACTACCCTCCCCAGGGCAGGTGTAGCACTCACACCCACAAGCCCAGCATCGGGCCATGGATCAATCATAAACTCTAGAAGCCAGTCCCATGGCTGCGTGAGGTTTTGGGGTTCATTCAGACATAAACAATAACACTGCTGCAAGTGAGAACACTTCATGCGGGGATTGGAATCTTCATGAAAAGGAAAGAAAAAACTCTCATTGTACTGACAAAGCTCCCTGAAAGCAAGCATGTCAGAAAGCCCTGCAGTCTTCAAATGAAAACATATGGATGGTTGAATTTTATAAACCAAAGCTATCTGAGCAGACCTCTTGATTGGAGCCATTGGTGGTGAGCTTGGCTTCTCACAGGCAATGACAGCTTGGTCATGGGTCTGGACAGCACATGATTCCAACACAGGACAGCAGCACATTGTGGGAGTTAGTAGGGAGAGCTGATGATGTACACCGTACGGGTTCAGGTGAGGCAGGGAATACAACGGCTCTCTAAGTATGCTGAATTGAGCAGAGAGCTCAAGATGGAGAAGAGGTGGAGAGAAAGAAGAGAGTCCACAGCCTCCCGTGACTGTACTGCTATTCATCACCTCACTGTTCGTTATTTTACTGCAAAGACCTCCAGTCTAGGGAGAGTTTATATTCTCCAATATTGGAACAAGTAAGGGAAGATATGGGATGACTCTTGCAGCCCAAGCAAGGAGAGGCTTCCAGGAGCCACTTTCAGAGACACCGATAAATATTTGCCAAGGCAGGCACTGTGTTTCTACAGGCAGGCAGCAAGGCCATCTCCAAGGTTTCCAGGAAGCCACAGCAGAGCCGCAGAGCTGTGCAGCCCACGCCCTTACTCCCATAACGAGTGGACGTGCAACGGATTAAATATTTATCTATTGTCCTGTCCACCTCAATAGAACATCACACTGTTTAAAGCAGTTGCCTTAATGACATTTGTGTGTCTTGGAATGCCGCCTTGGGCTAACCAATCACATCTGAAGATGTGAAAACATGAAAATCAATACAAAGAAATGAAAAGTCTGTCTCATTGATACAACACTATTTCTTTTGATCATTGTGCTTCTCAGAATTTCCCGAGTGCCTTCCTTTCAAATGCCAGCATGGCAGCTAGTGTTCACCCACAGACAGAGGTTCAGGGAAGCTGAAGCAAGAGTGAGCTTGCTCAGGTCATGGGGCCACCTAGGAGAAGCATCCATCTTGGGCAGCCACCCACTGGCTTCCAGCAAGGGGCTCTTGACTAGGGATCCCCAAGATACTTCTGGCACTTCAAAGCTCCCCCCAAAATAAAACTACCTTTGAAAGATGCTTACCTGTTGGTGTGTTTTATATAAAACAGGGTCTTGCTAAGTTGTCCAGACTGGCCTTGAACTTGCAATCCTCCTGTCTCAGCCTCCAGAGTAGGTAGGATTGCAGTGTTACACCACTGTGTTCAGCAGCTATGCTACTTTACAGAAGGGACTTGAGCATCTGCAGATTTTGTTATGTGCAGGAGATCCTGGAGCTGGATACCAACAGACAACTGGACCTTCCACTACACACAGGCTGACAACAGCATCTTTTGTGTCTGCTGTGGGACCCACACAGGGATAGGGCTAGCATCCTCTGTTGTGAGAAACTTGGCAGCATGGATACCCTTGGTAGTCCTCTTTCAGCCTTGTTCAGTCTCCGAGTGTGACATGCAGAGCGCTTGGTGTGGCTTGGGAGTCCCTGCCCTGTATGCAGCCTTGGGAGGGCTGGCTCTAGACTACCCTGTTACCCAAATCTGCATCTACCCAAGTTCCTGGTATAAAATGGAGTAGCATTTGCATATAACCTGAGCAATCCTCCTTCCCTATACTTTATCTCTAGGTGACTTCTAATTCCTAATACACTGTAATGCTATGCGAATAGTTATTATACTGTATTGGTCAGGGCAGAATGATAGGAAAAGTTGGGACATGTTCAGACACTTTGATCTGTGGTGGATTGGATCTGTGGATGCAGAATTCGTGCATGGAGGGCAGACTGTATGCAATTTGTAACACTAGGCCGGTGATGGCAAACCTTTTAAATCTTTCAATGATACAAACAGCCTGCTGTGGCACACATGCCATAGGCTCGCCATCACTACACTAGCCTGTGTGTGTCCCCTTTTCTAGACTGTGTTGCCACCCAGAACATTCTTGCTGAATGAGTGAGTGAGTGCCACAGAGCACTCATCCTCACCATCTCTCAAGGGACAAACGGATCCCATGGTCAAACAAGGTAGGAACCCTGTCTCTGGGTCCCTTATTCCTTTTTTCCTTTAGGAATACTGATATTTGTTAGTGTAGGGAACTCTGAGATGGGCTCCAGTTAGAAAACAAAAGCCAAACCCAAATTGGGGAAAGCTAGCTCCTTTGTTCTCAAACTTGAGTGTAACAGTTTCCACCTCATGTTTATTAATATCCTACAGAATGGACTTTAAGCGACGCTTGACTGGCAGCTTCCTACCTGGGAAGCCTGAAGTTCTCAGGGTGTTCAGGCTTGGTTTGGGGGCGACGGATCCTGCTTTGAGCACCATCAAGAGCACTGCTGCTGTGAGCACATATGCACACGTCCACATATGCTGCTGCCACTTCAGGAAAGACAGGGCCATAAGCAAATTTTGAAGCTAGCCCAGGCTTATATTTTTTCAGAGGAAAAAAAAAAGCAGAGACTTAGTGTTTGTGGATGTAACTTTTGCACTTACAGATGTGATCAACTCACACTGACTTCTCTTTCAGTAAGACTTAACTCTGCAAGTATCTGGGAAGCTGGTGCGTGGAGATAGGATCCTTAGTTGATGAGCGTTAACCTATGACCCAGCATTGCATCTCAGTGTAGTTCTCTTGTTCTCAGTATCTGCAGCAACTCTCTTGAAATTCCCAATAGACCTAAATGAACTTTATGGGGGAAGCGACATGCAGTCTTGGAACTAGTGAAGATTTCAGGACATGTCCATCTTGCACAAATAGGATGTAGTATATAGCTAGGATTCCTGAAGTGGGGCTGTATTAAGGCTGTGGATCCCGAATTATTTTTAATCTGTCTCCACTTAGGCAGGGCAAAACTGGTTGACTTACTGACTCCATCTATCTTATTTTCCAATGGAAAAATAAATTAGCGGCAATTTGGAGGGAGTGGATTATGTATACATTTGCTCTAGCGCTGGAGTAGAACGGTTCACAATGGAACCACAATGTATACATGTCATAGAGACTAGTTATTGGAAAATTATAGCCCTGGAATACTGTTGATGCAAATAAGCTTCAATATATTCTGTAGGGTTAACCAAGTAACCCACAACAAAATAAACAGATAATGATAAAGCTAAGCTAACAGTAATTCATAATTAAAAAGTCCCAGTGGCAGCAGTTGAAAACTGCAACCAACTTAAGGTAACACCACTGGTGTGCTCCTCCAGCAGACTCTGGAAATGTCAACTCTACCTGCACATAGGAAATTGGAGCCTTTGATTGTAATAGACAAACTCTGTGAGACTGGCAGCTGGACTTCCCAGCACAGTATTACAGGGTACCCATTAAGTTTCATAATGTATTCTTAGTCAATTATGGGTCAGTAGACCTAGTAATATGTAAAAATGAAACCTTAATCAAATTGCACACAAGTGGGCTGGGGTCAGGGACATAGCTAGTGTTAAGATGTGTGTTTAACATGAACAAGGCCTGGGTTCCATCCCCAGTACCATAAAGAAAGACAAAAAATTACACAGAGTTGATCATAATGTTTTCAAAGAGAAAACAGTCAGTTCCAGGCATATAAAGATGCCTCTGGTACCAGGCCCCCCGCGTTCCTGCCTGCACCCCTGCACCTCACAGTAGCGGCGCTTCTCCCCGGGCAGGGCTGGCCTTTGTAGCTCCCGCAGACTAGAGGTGTGCGTTTGGGTTTACAGAGTGCAGACACTTTCATTTAAAAATATATAAGGATTTTAAAAAATAACCAATGTAAAGCAATCACCAAGATAAAACATGACATTAAAAAAAAAAAACACCGGAATCAGTGCGCATGACAGCAAGAATAGGAGACTATTTATGTTTTTTCTTTAGAAAACCCAAAGATTCTATATGTAGGTCAGGCTTTATCTGCGTGGAGTAGCCCCAGAAGTGTGCATAAGAAATGATCAAAACGGCTGAGAATCATGGCTGATGGGGGAGGGGAATGATGATTCAGATGTCTCACTGGTACCCATTTATGCCTTTTGGGTTTTGTACTATTTTTTTATTAACTATTAAAAATAATAGTGAATTTAAATTTAGAAGAGAAAACAGTACTACAAATATTCAGAGACCTACTTCTTTTTTTGCAGTGCCAGGGATTGAATTCAGGGCCTTACAGATAGAGGGTGGGCCAGAGCTCTACCACCGAACTACACCTCCAGCCTGAGACTTGATTCCTATTTCAGTTTCTTCTCCCCTGCACCCCGGAGAAGAAGATGAAGTTTTCTGCTGCAACCTTCTCCTTTCACAACCAAGGCCATGTCTTCAGGGGGAGATTCCAGAGTCTACACGGATGAGAGGACAGCGTGATAAAGCTAGAGCCTCATTCTGGAATGACCTACTCTGAAGCACAATTTTCCGATAAATTAGAACTGTTATTTAAAAACTTTCCATGTGTTCCAGTGTGTTTTCATTCTGCAAATATATTTTTTTTTTTTTAAAAAAAGGTGTGCTCTTAATAAGGGGACCTGTACATTTGTACCTTAAATGTGACGGGAAAATGACAAAAAAGGAGACAAGATTTCTACAGCAAAGCGTGTTTGACTGCATTCATTTCTATCATTTCATCCCACTTTGTATGACTCAAGAAGATCAAGCAACTATGTTTTATCTTGATTTGCTACTAGACATTTAAAAGAGAGCAACAACAAACATTATACCAATATTTAGTATTTCCCAAAGATAAACATGACATCTCACTAATTACGTAGAAAAGAATTACATTCTTGTACATAAATTGACACAAGATGGTACATTGCCTTTATATCATAAATTTTCATTATGCTGAATAACAGTTCTTTCTCAGAGCAAAAATATCCAAAGAAATATGCCGTGTATTGAAATCTCTGGGTTCTGCATTACTGCAGATAGCTAATCTAGTAAGACTTGATGAGAAAGCTAAAGGAATGTTTTGGACAACTGGAGGCTTGACTCTGGGTTGTGCAGAAATTCCTCAAACCAGAGATGAGCTTAGTGACAAGGCAGTCACACAGTTCTGGAAGAGGCCACACAGGCTGTACTTAACTGGTGTATTTATAAAAATTCTGTAATGAAGATATACTATCAGCACCAATGATTATTTATCCCAAGGCCTTGGTCAATTTTAGGGCACAAGTGTTCAGTACCATAAGCCACACTTCTCTCGTCACCGAGGCTAGTCCTCTATGTTAAGCGTGCAAATATTTCCCACTACTTCTTGTTCCCCTAGGTTCTGCCCCTCTACCCCTCTTCAGCCCTATCCCTTTTCCTACTGGACCAAACAGCAGCCTGGCATTAGGAGAGCTCTGTAATTCAAAGTCCAGTTCACATACAGGAGATACAAGTAACCACAAGCCCTGCAGTCACCCACGCAGAGGAACTGCTTGGCTTTGGTCTAAATGACTTACATTTTTTCCTTGCCTGAATTAGCTGGTAATTGCATGTGGGCAGACTTAGCCAGAATGGTCTAAATGACCAATTAGAAGGCAGAGAGGAGTTCCTTTCTTTAAAGTTCAAGGGTCTCCGTTGAAGAGCCCTACTTCCCAAGCGATGCTCATACGAGCCTGTGCCCAGCTCTCTGTGTGCCTGAGTATATTGTACATTTGCCTAACGATAATGAATTGAGTACTTATTTTGCAGGAAAATATAGGGCATTTCCATTACATGCAATCAAGCAAAAAGGCTGCAAAATGTGCCACTCCATTAATTCTAAACAGAATCCTTCCCAAATGTCACCGTGAAACCACAGTACGGGGTTATTATAAATCCGAAGGAATTAAGAGTAATTTTCATTTGTACAAAGGATTTGAGGGACATGACTCCTGCCACACACCCACTATTAATTGGGTTAAATTCAATTTACCAATTTCAGCGTGAATCAGCCCTGACCTGGCCTGCCCTTATGGTGAGATCAGGGGCTCCGGTCTTCTTTGAAGATGCCGGGTGTGCGCAGGCGCAAGCGCAGAGCATGTGCTGTAACTGACCAGTCACTAATGAATATGTTGTTCAAAGAGGACAAACAAATGCCAACTCCTGGCAAGTCGCTCAACCTGAGAGGCTCAGTTTCCTCACCTGTCAGAGGAGATTGTAACATCAACTGCCATGGAGTCGTGAGGGTTAATGAGTTTGAATGCGGCAGGACACGTAAGTATGGTGCCTCACAGAGTTTATGCCCATTAATGGTAACTGTGGTCTTTATTTTCACCTTCCGGGGAGTCACTTGTGCCTGAGCTTATTTCCAAACCACATGGAGGGAAATCTGGGCCTGGCACCCGCACAGGGACAGCTTTCTTGGGTCACTGCTGGGGCAGTTCGCGGGGCCTGGGAGGTGGGGTCAGCCCAGAGATTTATTGGTCACTTTCTACCTGATGTCAATTCTAACCCCAACTACCTCTGGGTGCAAACACTGGGCTTGTGGGAGAGTGCAGAGCAGAGGACAGGAACAAGCAGGGAAAGGCGACTTGGGGGCTGGTCCCAGTCCGCCTGCAGCGAGAGCTGGCAGCGAGAGCTGGCGGGCGGCGGCAGCCCGGGCCCTCATTCCACGTTCCGGTACTTGGTGAAGAGGTTGTACAGCACTCGCAGCGTGGACTTCAGGTCACAGTTGACGATGTCTGCGAAGAAACAAAAACACCACGTGCCTCAGGGGGCCGCATGCTCCAAAGTCGGCAGCGGGTCTCCCCGCCCACCTGCCGCTCATCCCCACCGGCCCAGCATGGTCCTGCGCCGGCTCTCGGCACTGCGGGCAGGTGGGTGTGGAAGGAGGGCAGAGTCAGAGGACGGAGGAAGCGAGGGGGCGAAGTCTGGGGCATGGGGGAGTCACTGCTGACTGCAATAAAGTGGATTCCCCGGGCATGCAGGTGTCACCCTGGAAACAGCATGTCCGGGTGGGGGTGCACTGTCTTGACTCTGCCGAGTGTCTCGCCTGTCCCGAAGGCTCCTGTCCCTCTAAGAAAAGGTGGATGCCTGGACTTCAGGGGACAGGGTGGGCAGCTGGCCCCAGGAAGCCTTCCCTCATGTGGGGGGCAAGAGGTCACAGGAACCTTCTGTGCAGAGGAAGGGGCCTGGCACGGGACTCAGCAAGTGAGCTTCACATTAAGGACGGCGCGAGGCGGGTAGGTGTCTTGGTTACTTTTCTCTCGTTGCTGAGACAACATACCCAACACCCAAAATGGAAGAAGGAAAGGTTTTTTTAGTTTACAGTTTTTGGAGGTTTTAGTCCATACTTGTCTAGTTCCGAGGCAGAGTGGCACATGGCAGAGGGCAACAGTTCATGGCAGCGGAACAGCAAAGCAGCCAGAGCAAAAAAAGCAGATCAGCAAAGCAGCCAGAGCAAAAGGGAGGAATCGTGGCCTGCAGCCTCTTTCCCTCCCTTACATTGTAAACAGGCTACCCCCACCTAAGGGGCGTGTAGCTCTCACATAATCTCCATGCCCTCCTCTTGCACAGGCTCAGGATG
>NW_004955414.1:27954581-27956769 GCF_000276665.1 Chinchilla lanigera | reverse complement strand
CCCTGTCCCTTCCCTCCCTCCTTCCCTTCCTGGCAATACCCAAATGGTGATGATATACTGTCACAGGAGCTTGACAGGCAAAGCAGGGGGCAGAAGTACAGGTGAAGGGCTGGCAGCGCTTTCGGACAGTTGTGAACAGATAGGTATGGCTGGAGCGGTGGGCTGTGGGGGCTGCATCCTGAGAGGTCTGAATTCTAAGTGGTGGGGCTTGGGTGACGTTGGAGGCAAGAAGCTGGAAACTGGCAGCTGCCACTGATACGTTCTGTACAGCCTTCCCTTCATTCCATCTTTCCCTCCGTCCACCCATGGTCACTGCCTTCTCTGCTTCCTCTAACCCTCTGTTGGCGGCAATCCCTTTTCCTTCCCCCACAAGGCGCCTTCTCTGCTCGCACCCCTCATTCTCATAGAGGGCCATCCTTTGAAGAACTAGAGTAAACACGGTAATAAAGGAGCTCTGTCTACCACTGTGTTTAGGAATGCGTATTTCGGTAGCAAAATTATAGCAAAAAGCAAAAACAAAACAGTGGTACCTTTAGAGAGCGGGGAAAGATTGGGGCACAGGGCAAGTGGGAGGGACTTGGCGTTACTCTTGTCTTTGACCTAGGTGGTGGCTTGCCTGATAATAGTTCACTAACCTGTGCAATTACGTGTATGCATTTTCTATGTATATGACATTTTTCACACTAGAAAAGGTTTTTACAAGCATAACTGCTGGAGATCAGATGAGGATTAGACAAGGTAATATACAACCTGGCATTCAAAGAGAGGAGCGGTCACACCGAGCCTCTGGCAAGGAGGGGACGAGGGACTCTGGCCATGCCCTGGTCCACAGGAGCAGGGTTCCTTCAAGACCGGGGAGAGTGGGAGGCTGGCGGCTATCATGGCCAGGTGTACCGAGGCCTGGGCACCAGCTCTGCAAAGATCAACAGGCTGGGCCACAAGCTGAGAGCCCAGGGCTCTGCCCCAGGAGCCCAGCCTCATGGCCAGCTCTCTCACCGATGGACTGCAGGCTCCCAGGCACCTGCCCAAAGGCCCTGTGCTCACAGCTTCCCTTTCTGCTGCCCGCGTGGTCCATCCACCCATGGCAGCCCTCACCTGGGCCCTTGCCGGTGCTGAGCCCTGCTCCCTTGCCCTGCTTGTGCTGAGCCAGGAGGCCCAGCCTGAGACCCCTCTTGCAGGAGAAAGCCTCTGTCTCTGGGCTGGTGCCTGCCTTCCCCTGACTGCTTGGTGTTGAGGTTTCCTTAAATTTTATGCAAGTCAAAGAGGAGGAAGTCACTTTAGTGAGCAATTGCTAGAAAGGCAGAAGGGGCAGCGGGGAGCTCACCAGAGGTGTGAGAGTGAAGAGCAAGACAGAGTGGCACTGGGGACATGGCGGCAGGATCCTAACTGGGCTCTCCATGCCCCTGCACTTCCTCACCTACTGCAGCCAAGCCACTGGCCTGTGGGTGTGGCTTGCAGGACGCGTTCTGCGTCACTCCAGGACTGCGTTACCATGGACCAGAGCATGAATAGTGCCCCTGGACCTTGCAGCTCGTGACCACTGCACGTCAGGTCCAGAATCCTCAACCGTGGTTTGCGCGCTTAGTCGAAGATTGCAGATCTTTGCTCATTAACAGAGCGGTGTGCACAGCTGTGCAGTGTGTGTACTGAACAACTCCAGAGGTCACCACCTCCGAAGACTGAGCCCTGAGGCCATTATTCCTTGCCATCGCCACCGCTGCAGGTGGGCTGGGGGAGGAGGAGACCACAGTCACAGATACCGAGTGTCCTCAGTTCTGATCAGGAAAGCCAGGGGCTGGCCACCCAAGTAGTCCCAGGCAGCCTAGGAGACCAAGGGAGCCTGAGCTATCTTGGCAGAGGGGCTTGGGTTCCTGGGAATGTACTGCGACTCCATGCTATACAAACAGAGCCTGCTCAAAGCCCTGGCCTAATAAATCGTGCAGTTAGCAACTAGGACTGCTGACTGCCCACACCGTTCTCTGGCAAGTCAGGACTTGGGGCCCCTGGTCAGAGCCTACCAAGGAGTGATAAATTGGACCCAAGGCGATGCTAGGAGAAAACAGCCTCTGGCCAAGGGGAGAAGACTCACTGCTCTTCGTGCCACTGATGAGGGTCTCCCTATCTGTCCTCTCCTGTCCCCTCCCCTCCCCTTTCCCCGTCTTTCCTCTCCCTTTCTCTCCCTCCCTCC
>NW_004955414.1:27878009-27954386 GCF_000276665.1 Chinchilla lanigera | reverse complement strand
CTTTCTTTCTTTCTTTCTTTCTTTCTTTCTTTTTTCTTTTTCCTCCTCCCTTCCTTCCTTCTTTCCTCCCTCCCTCCCTCATTCATTCCTTCCTTCCTTCCTTCCTTCCTTCCTTCCTTCCTTCCTTCCTCCCTTATTTCCCCTGCCACCAAATGTGGTACTGGGGATTGAACCAAGGCCTTTGCACTGAGCTACATACCCAGCCCTTCAATTTTTTTTTTTAAATTTTGAGATAGGCTCTTGCTAAGGAACTAAATTGTCCCAGCTAGCCTTGAACTTGCAATTGTCCTGCCTCAGCCTCCCACAATGCTGAATGTACAGGTGTACACCACCATGCCCATGTCCATCTGAGAACTGTCCCAAGTTTTAGATATCATGGATATTCTTTTCTTTTTAAACATACTTGAATTTTTGATCAATATAATAATTATATATATTTATGAGGTACAAAGTGCTATTTCCATTCACTAATATGTGTTAATGATCAAGTCAGTCAGATCAAGTCAGATGGATATGCAATAGCATATCCATCACCTTAAACATTTATCATTTCTTTGTGGTGAGAGTATTCAAAATCCTCTTGTAGCTATTTTGATTTATTTAATAAAATATTGTTAATTGTATCTATCCTGCTGTAGCTATTTTGAAATATACAATATATTATTGTAAACTACATCCACCTCCTGGGGAAAAGGGCAAACTTATTCTTCCTGTCTGACTCTATTGTAGTGATGACGAGCCTCCCCCAATTCCTCCCCTCCCCGGCTTCTGGGAACCTCTATTCTGTTCTCAATTTCCATAAGATCAACATTTTAGATTCCACACATGGGTGAGATCAAGTAGTATTTATCTTTCTGGGCCTGGCTTATTTCACTTAGCATAATGTCCTCCAAGCCCGTCCACACTGTCACAATGACAGGATTTCATCCCTTTAATGGTGCAGTAGCATCCCCTGGCATATGCGTGCCACATTTTACTTATCCAGTCACTGGTGGATGGACACTACCTTGTTTCCACTTGTTGGCCACTGTGAATAGTGCTACACTGAACGTGGGAGGGCAGGTGTGTCTCTGACATACTGTCATTTCTTCCGGATGGAGACCCAGTAGTGGGATTATGGGATCACATGGTAGTTCTATTTTTAGTTTTTTGAGGAACCTCCGTACTGTTTTCCATAATGGCTGCAACAATTTATATTCCTGCCAACAATGTGTAAGGGTTCTATCGTGGGTATTCTTGGAGTTTTCTCCTGGCAGGTTAGATCTGAAATAGCCCCCAGAGCCTCCTGGGTTTGGAAGGTGATGGAATCTTAGGAGGATACAGCTGATTTGCCGTTGGGAGGTGGGAGCTGGTCGGAAGAGGTGGGTCACTGTGGGCATGACCTGGAAGGGCTTCTCTCTCTTCCTGGTCCTCCCTTGACTCTCTGCTTCCTGTTTTCATGAACAGCTCTTCCTCTGTCATGCTGCTCCATCCTGGAGCCAGCCAACAGCACACAGCCTGAAATTTCTAAAATGGGAGCCAAAGTAAACCTCTCCTGCTCTAAGTTGCAGGTGTCCAGTATTTCATCCTAGCAACGAGAAAGTGACTGAGACAGATGAACAAGCATACCTGTGAGGAGAATGATGTGGCATGTACTGATTTCCTATTACTGCTGTAGCAAGCGACTGCAAACCTGGTGGCCTAACGCAACGCAAATTCACTGTCTCACAGTTCCGGAGGTCAAAAGTCCAAACTTGGTCTCTCTGGGCTAAAATCCAAAGTGTAGGCATGGCTGCATTCTTTCCAGAGGCGTTACTGGAGAATCCTTTTAACTTGCTTTTTCCAGCTTCAGGGCCCTCTGCATTCTTTGGCTTATCGCCCTGCTTCAGTCAGTCCTGGCCGGATGAGCCCACATCCACTACATCACTCTGACTCTCCTGCCGTCCTCTTGCACTTAGAAGGAGCTGTGATTATGCTGGAGCTACCTGGATAATCTAGGACAATATCCCTATTTCAAGATCATAAATTTAAAATCTGTAAAGTTCCTGCTGACATGCAGGGTAACATGTGATCAGATTCCAGAATTGTCACGTAGACTTATTTTAGGGGGATACTATTTTGTCTACCACATGGGGTGTTAGCAGTCTTCAACTGCATTAGGTAAGGTCAGTGTTCCGAAGTGAACATCAATTCACATTCACACCAGCAGTTACTGTTGCCCCACATCTTTCCTAGCACTTGGTCATGTCAAACTTTGCCATTTTTGCCAGTGCTGGCTTCCGTACTCTACCTCCCAGGGCAATGCAGAAGAGGAGTTGACAGTTTCCTATTATCAGTCACAGACTAAGTCCCCAGGTGAACTGACCACTGGATCTATGCTGCCAACACCTGCCCTAGTCTGATCCCAACAGCATCGCCTGCCCTAGTCTAATCCCAGCTGTTACACTCCTCATGTTTTAGATATTCTACTGGGCTGCTGGTTATCCTGTGGACTTTAGTCCTTGCTGGTATTTAGATTTCTTCTGAGTCCCACCTGCCCATCATGAGCTCTTAGCTTCATCTGATGGAGTCTACTTGAGTGGTGCTAATGGGAGAGGCACATGGATCTGAAGACGTGTGCCACCTGAATAAAAAGCTAGCAGCTTCCTGCTGGTGTTTCAGCTGCTCTATTGGTTATGACCTTGACGCTGTCACTCTTCCCTTATGTTAGGTAGAATACTAAAAGGTCATGAAGCCGGGGCAGCAGAAGTCATCTGAGATGTAGACTCAAAGTTTCTAGGGGATTTTGAGGTCTAAGAGATCTCTGAAGGTCAAAGAAAAGAGCAAATAATGCATTTTCCTGATCTTAAAAGCATTTTGCCACAAAAATACTTCTACCACAGCTAATTTGATTTGGAGACACTCTCCGAGGATGAGCCACGTTGGCACCCTGTGTGAGGTCTGTGTTTACTGGGGACTTTTGCTGTCTAGGTGGAAGCCCAGACACACAGGGATGCTGGGATTCACTTTTCACCAGATCTGATTTCAAGTCTCCCAGTTTCAATTCTCCTCTGCGCACTGGAAATTTTCAGCACGGGCACCATGCCCAGTGTAACAACAAACAAAGCAGATGTGTTTTTCCATTCACTTTGCTCGGGAAGTTTCATATGAAGCAATTCAGTCTACTGCACAAGAAATCTCATCTAATGCTGAAATAGTCTCGTGGACTGACTGACATTGGGGAAATCACCTGTCCTAAGGGAAAGCAATGCCTGAACATCAAACTATCAGAGAGAGTATTTCCAGTCTGCAATCAGGAAGTTCCCCACGAAGCAGCTGAAGATGACAGCCGCCAAAGGGATGAATAGAACTCACCTTTTGGATCTCCTGCCCAAAGCAGGGTGCTCATCCTCGGCCCACAGGAAGCTACGCGTCCATTCCTAATAGCATTAGGATGGTCACAATGGCCTTGCCAGGGTGCCATAAATCATGCTAGAGGTCCTCCCCTAAAAGTGGCCCGGGGTTCAGGTGTGGTGGGAATGAACACAAATAAGAGGCTGACCTTTGTTGGCTGTCGCTGACAATGAGTCTCCAGGTGGGACTCAGGCGCACTCCTCCATCCCCGTGCCCACACACTGAACTTTTTCCTGATCCCCATGCTTCAGCCGAACTGTCACCATTGTCACCGAACTGTTCCTCACTGTATTCAGGCACAAGTGGTCCCACCTCCTCCATCCTCACAGCTTCACAGCATTCCCCTCTGTGGCTACAACAGTCATTCAGTGTGGGTGACTGCCGCGTCCTTTCTCCTCCCTGGTTGGCTGGAAGAGCCCTGAGGTTGGACATGGGCTCACCACTCTTTGTGTATCACAGTCTGCCAGGTCCCAAGCCTGCTAGACCCGAGCCCAGCCCCTCTGCGTGGAGGTCAGGGTGGAGGAGCTCAGAGCAGCGGTAGTAGGGGGGTGTCACGGTGTATCTCTGCTTGTCCCCTTGCTTTTAAATGACCAGGAAAGTGCAAGCTCATGGGCCCATGGCCAGCCTGCTCAGTGCCCCAATTTGACATAAACACACAGTATCTGTGACATAATCCTGACTCACCAGCACTGGGGAAAAGAATATTGAAGTCAGTGAGTGGTAGCGAAAATAAAGGTCTGTATTAAGAAGATTACTGAGTGAGACGCAGGTCCTCCTCCCAAAGGCACACACATACACAGCCAGGGTGAGCATTTCCCCCCAGTCTTAGCCAGTCAGCCCTTTGTAGTGCATAGATTCAACCAAGTGCAGCTCATTATATTCAAAAGCCAAAATTACATCTGTATGAACACTTACCTAAAGGCTTTTCTCTTGTCACTGTACCCTAAATGATAGTGTAACAACCATCTGCATAGCATTTACATTGTATCAGGAGTCACCTAGAGATGATTTAGTGTACAGGAGGATGTGCACGGGTTATATGCAAACACTGCGCTGTTTTCTGCTAGGAACTTGCACATCTGTGGATTTTGGTATCCTTGAGGATTCTTGGAACAGATCCTCCATGAATTGTAAGGATACAGCATCTGCAACCCAAACCCTGAAAATCAAGATTCATCCTTGGGGAGATGTGGAGCCAGTGAGGTTGCCCAACTGACTTCGAGGCTGAGTCCAGGGTTGTCTGAGAGTCCCCTGGTGCCGCCAGGCTGCACCCAGCTGCAGTTGGCAGTGCCCAGTACAGGGACAGAAGGACCTGGCAACCAGGCACAGGACAGTTCCTGCAGTAGCCCCTCAACTTGGCCCTGGCCCCATGTGTGGGATTTCACACCCTCTCATGCCGCATGAGTAGCAGCTCACCAAGGGTCTGCAGGATGGAGTGGCTACACCCAGCTGCCCTTCCCCTGGCACCCAACAGAGAAAGCTCTAGGAAGGAGACTTTCCCCTCTGCTACAAAACTGTAGCCTCTCCCTGCAGCCTGAATGCTAGCATGCAGGAAGAAGGCCTTGCCCTGTTGTCCTCAGCCCAGGAAAGGGCAACGTACCTTCTGGCCGTGGCTTTGGCTTTTCCAGCCCTCCATCTTGCATGAGCTCAAAGGCAAAGGAGACGTTCAAGACCTGGCAAGGGAGATGCCGTGCATTTGTCATTTGTTGCACACTCAGCCTAGACCCCCAGGTCTAGACCCTCCCCTAGAATCCTGGGAGGAGAAGGAGCCCAGCACTGGAGCCCGAGGGGAGAGGCTGAGCTAAGGAAGGAGAACACGGACACAGAAATAGACAGGCCTCACTGGAGCAGGCTTCCCTACCCCAGCCTGTTAGCGGAGGAACATTCTTCCTGTCCTGCCATGCTCCCGTGTCAATGGCCGGGACTTCAAGCTTGGGGACAACAGAGAACCACTGAGGAGCCTGAGATGGTGAGACATGTTCAAGAGGCAGATCTCTGCTTCAGACCAGCTGCCTCCTGTCGTGCGAGCGGGACAGGGTGGCTGATGGGAGGCCGTGAGAATGAGGCTGTGCGTGGGCCTGGGGTCTGAACAGCCTTGTGGCCACTGTCCCTGTCACGTCTGTGGGGGGAGATGAGGCTGGGTACTCAGCAGGAGCACAGGGTCAGGGGACCAGGGCGGTTTCAGGGGAGGGGGCGAGAGGGGCTGTTCAGGGGAATGAGCCCTGCCTCTGAGCACTGGAGATCTGGCAGAGAGGTGGCTTCCTGGGCAGCTCAGGGTGGGGAGGGCACCGGGTCACAGTGTGGGCTGGGCTACCCTCCATGTTGCCGCCCCCACCTACCTTCTGTTCAAAGCTGTCTGGAGTCAGGAAGAAGCTATGCAGGGGCACAAAGTAGCCCTCCAGGAGCCCCATGAGCAGCACCAGGTACACGCCGTCTGCAAACTGCAGGGGACAGCCAGGTGAGGGCACCCACCCTTAGTCTCCCAGCCAAGCTCCGTGCGGGGCTCGGCAGCTGCCCTGTCACCACCCCAAAGGCCATCTCTGGCCCGCAATCTGCCTTGAGGCAGGGAGGTCTGCTGACAGGAGCCATAAGCCTACGGTCCTGGGCTCACTGATAGCTCAGGGTAGATTCATGATCCTGGCATGGGGACAGAGTTGGGTCAAGCGTGGCTCCTGAGCATAAGGAGTGCACAGCCGGGGTGGCGGGGGAACTGCGGTGGAGGCGATGTGGCCGTGGGTCTGAAATGAAAAAGGTCGCCCAGGCCTGCTGAATGCATCAGGGAGGCTTCTGGAGGAAAGGAACCCTGTCCACACAGGAAGGACAAGGAGGGGTGGAGTCAGCTAGGGTGGGGTACAGGAAGGAAAGGTGGTGGTCAAGGTGAAGGCCCAAGGGGACTAGGGTGACTTCCGGTTTGAGAAGAGAGAGTGCTGGTGTCCTATAAGGCATCCTCCTTTCCTCTGTCTCATTTCCTCCCTGCTCGGGAGGCAAACGTGGTGGGGCTTGGGAGCTGGGCCTCTGGGGTTCCAGTTCTAGAATCACGCCTTGCTAGCTCAGAGACTTGTAACTTCTCTGCTCCTCCTTTTTCTTATCTGTAACATGCGCACAACACAGTAGGGTCTCTACCGCATTACAGGACTAAAGCAGTTAACACACTCAAGGTGTTTGTGAATGCCTAGGCACCCAGGCAGCACGTAATAAATATTAACTCTCGCTGTGATGGTCCGGGAAAACAACAACCCAGTCAGGACTCGACCTCTGAGCTTTCGAGGCCAGGCAGCACTGTGGCAGGGTGAGAGCTGTGGCACACGGCTTGCAGCCCAGTCGCTTCCTGGACAGCAGAGCAGGTTGCGAGGCTTAGAGGGCAGGCCGTGGGGGGACGGCTGGGTGACTTGGAAACAGTCAGCGCTCCAGGTGTGGAGGCTCCTGGAGTGGCCCGAGGTCAGTGCACATCTGAAGTTCTAGAACTTTTCAGAGGTGGCTGGGCCACCACTGTGTCTGCTAACAATAGTTGCTGGAGTTCACAGAGGCTGAATGTCTTGGCCTCCCTGCTCTCAGCTCAGGAAGATTAAAGGACCTAGACACGGGGCTGGGCGTGTGCTTGCTGAGCTTTTGTGGGGTGACTGGCTGGGTGCTGGGGCTAATGCCATGACCGGGGCAGTGCCTCCCTGCCTCCATGGAGCCCTTGGGTGGGTAGGACCTGCGCATGACTCATCTCACACCACCCAGGGTGGACGCAGGAGAGCGGATCTCAGACTGTGTCGAAACCAGTGCCCTCCTGCTGGGGGCCAGGCAACTAGCTGTGGCCAGAATAGGCTAGAACAAAAGAGTCCCATCTGTGAGCCCACAAGGGACCTTGGGCCAGGGGCAGGTGACTGAGAGCCCAAGGCCAGCCCCAGACTGCTCCCCACCTGCAGTAGCTAGTTCTGCCCATGGGGTGGGAACAGCAGGCAACACCCACAAACACTGGAGTACCAGGGAATGACTCCCCTTGAACACCGAGGGGAAGCTTCAGAGCCCATCTGAGCCTTGCCCAGGAAACCCCTTTCCAGAATGTTCCTTATTTTCCAAGAGAGGGTAGAAGGCTCACTGTAGAGTCCAGACACACATGGGGACAACTCAGAGAGAGACCCTGCGGTCACCTTTACAAAAGATGAGAGGCACCCACGGCCTTGGAAGAAAACAGAAATTCAGCCAGAACGAGAGGACGTGAGAGTGAGGGTACACTGTGTCAGGGAGTCGTTATTAGGGTTGGGGATGTAGCTCAGTGGTAGAGCAAAGCCCTGGATTCAATCCCAGCAATACACACACACACACACACACACACACACACACACACACACAAATTGTTAAGCATAAATATAGACATAGATAGAAAAGGGATGATGTAGCAGGTTCTAGTCAGGAGATGGAGTGGGTATCACCTTCATGAGGCCATCCCAGTAACGGGGCTACCGGGGACAAATGCCATCACGTGAGGGGCACTGAGAGGAACACATGTCACCTGGGGAGGGCTGTTACTGACATGTCATTGTGAGGACAGAGGCCAAGGAACGTTCTATAAGCCAACGGGCTAGCACTCTTCCAAAATGCCAGCATTTTGCCAGAAAGGCCAAGCTGTTCTAAAGAGGCTGAGATGTGGCAACTAAAGGCAGGTGGCACAGCTGGCACAGCAGGAAGAGAGTGTTTTCGCCAACCGCGTGGTGCGCCATTTCAGTTGGTCAAAACCAGCCACACAGTCAGGCGTGGTGTCATAGGCCTGTAATCTCAGCGTTCCAGGAGGCAGAGGCAGGAGACTCATAAATTCAAGGACACTGCCTATTGAAAATTCATATAATTCAGTCTAACAGATAAACAGGTTGCATCAATGTCAGCTGCCAGCACTTAATAATCATGTTGTGATTAGCTAAGAGATTATATTTATTCTTAAGAGATGTAGGTGAAATATTTAGGGATGAAGCAGGGTTGTGTGGCCAAATGCGAACAGTCATGTACCCAGGTGAAGAATATGTGGTGTTCGTCCCCGTAACTTCCCAATACAAACAGCTGGGGAAGTTCTAGAGTGATTCTAGCCAGTTCAGCCCCGTGAGCTTCCAGGAGAGAGCCCCACGCCTGCCCCCTCAGTACAGAAAGCTGGGTCAGTGCCATGCACACTCTCCTGGCCCGTGGGGTTGGTGCGCTGCCACCCACCTGGGTTTCTAGTTCTGTGACCTCTAGGTTCAGTTTATTCAGGTGCTTGTTCACGAATGTGATGAGCGTCTGAAAGAAGCATAGGGCACTTAGAATAAGACTAAGGTGAGCGCCAGGGAGGGGGTTGCCCTGGGAGCTTGTGAGGACCAGCAGCCCATGCAAGGACCTGGGGCTTGTGGGGGAGGCTTGGGCTTTGTGCTTCATGCCCCACGTGGTACAGGGGAGAGAGGGACAGGGAAGTTCCAAGAGGCAGGGTGACAGGTAGGATGTCTGAGCCCAGGGTTGGTGGCCAAAGGTAGACAAGGAAGATAAGTGATCAGCTGGGTCCCTCCTCCCAGCCCCTCCTTTGGTGGTGCAGCTGCCCATGACCAGGGTCAGGGCAGTGCTGTGTGAGGGTCAGGGAAGGCTGGAGTCAGGCGGGTGAACGGTGAGATGGGCATCGATGGGCAAGGAAGGGGACTGGGTGAGGTGCTGCTGAGAGTAGACAGGTGTGTGAACATAGGGGACCCCCACGCTTGCAGGGACAGGTTGTCCTAATGTCCTGCTGCACCCCACCACCCTCACTCCCTCTAGCCGCCTCATTCTACCTTTTTTACCACATTGAGTTTGTCTGGCGCGTGGTCAAACAAGGTGTCAAAGGCATCACGTTCTGAAAGAAGCAAACATCATAACATGGAGCGCATGGGGAGGGCTAGTGTTGGGAACACCCAGCACTTGCAGACCATGAGCCTTTAAAAGCACATGCACAGCTACTGTGGGGAATGCTTTGGGGAGCAGGGGGGTGCTGGGAACTTTGGACTCTGGGATTGGGCTAAGCTGAGCTGGGTTCTTTCCCATGCGATGTTTTTCTGAGTGTCTGCCCTTCACTGGGCTGAGAAGGGAGCATTATTGAGGAGTGTGACCCAGGAAAAGTCCTTTGTCTTCACTGCGGCTGTTCCACTGTATCATGATGTAATCATATCTCTAAAGCGCTCCTGACACTCTTTGGAGGTAGACTGTGACTTGAATATCCACTCACGTCACCCCCTAATTTTCTAAAACAGGAGAGCCAAGACGAACACCCTAGTAGAAGACATAGATATGAGGACAGGGACTTGGTGAGCCCCAGGACAGAATATGAATGCTTTCTCCTCTGGACCTGGGTCATGTCAACCCATTGTACCTCAGTTTCCTCTGCTGTCACGTATCATCTGAAAAGTACATTTCCCCCAGGTCTGTCATGAGACATATGCTCAGGCTCTATACACTCCAACATGCTCTACCGATGTGCACTGTTTTAGCATGATTAAAATATTTCAAAGTATTACCTATAATGAACATCAGGCTACTAGAACAGCCAGGTCATGTATCCTACCAGGATGCTTAGAACATGCACAGCTGCCATGTTCTCAGAATCAAGGGGTGAAAAGTGGAGGGGACCGGATGCAGGGACGGGGAGGTGTCCAGCCTGAGGGCACGGGTTCCTGTCAGGTGTCAGGCAGCTTCCCTGGAATCACTCCTTTCTCCTCACTGTGGGTATCACGACATAGTCATAGTTCTAAAGTGTCTCTGAAGCTTTTTGGAGGTGCAGGGTTATCTGAATATCCAACTGCTTTACCCCCTAATTTTTAAAAACAGGAAAGCCAAGACAAACATGGCAATGGGCAAAGCAGAGACTGCTAGAAAGGTGACTTCTGACATTCATGGACCTTAGAGAGTCCAAAGTCCTAGGAAAGGGGAGAGGCAGGAGCGGTGATGAGGGAATAGGGAGCAGAGAGAGGGGACAGTCCCTGAGTGTGTTCAGGCACCTCTTTCTGTATTTCCACAACATGCACAGGGCAAAATGGACCTGTAGGCACCAGGACAGTGCAGACTTAGGAAGCCGCTGCTTCCCACCAGTCAGCTGTCCCCGTCCCCTGCCCCCCCTCCGCCACTCCACCACCCCAGCCAGCCATGTCACCAGGCTGGTGCAGTCCCAACATCAGGCAGCACGCTTAACGCCTGCTCTCCCCAGCTGCTGCAGAATTAGTCAGCACCTGCCCCAGCAAGGCCAGGTGACAGACCATGCAACTCACCATGCCTTCCGGAAAGAGCTCTGGAAAAAAAAAGAGAAAGCAGCATGACTATCCTGCGAGAGGACCTTCCATTCAGGCTAGGAGCCTGCTCCTCCCTGCCTGCCACCAGCTCATCCTTGCTCAAGGAGCTCAAAAAGCCTCCTTTGGTTGGCATTTCAGCCTGCGCTGTCTCCAATTATTGAGACTTCACTATATTGCCACCTCTGTCTCCCTCCACCACACAGATATACTGGGATTAACGAAGTCTGGCATAGTGATGCTTACCAGATTATTTTTTTGTATTAAATAAAAGCACATTATTGCTTGCATATTGGACATGGGCTGAGGAGTCCAAACCAGAGAATTAGGATTCTTTGGAGCAGAGATCAAGCACCCCCACCTGTGTGGAGCTTCCTTGCCCCGGTTGCTATTAGCAACTGCCCGGGGAGGTCAGCTTTGTGTCTCTGTCTATCCTGTCCCCCAGCCGCACCTGCCAGTGATGCAGGATAGGTTTCTTCCAAGGGGGCAGGAATGGAACCACACTTGTATCAGAGCAGGGGTAAAATCTTACGAGCATAAACACAGAAACAGATCACTTAGTTACTTAGTTTTAAACCCCACTGAATCTTTTATTTATTTAATTAATTTACTTTTTGGTTGTACGTCTGACTTGGACCTGGACAAGCTACTGAACCTTCCTAGGCTACAGGTCACTTTATCTCTAAAGTTAGGGTGACAGTGGTAGACACCTCAGTCAGACCTTGTGAGCACTGACGACCTAGAAAGGATTTGGCAGTAAATAGTCAAAACATGTTTTTTCCCCATCAATATCTTTTTGGTTCTCAAGATTCTTAAAGCATTGGTGTAGCCATCTGTATACCAATTGCCTGCTACGTGATAACTAGCACATAGAGCCCTGGGAAGAATCACGACCTTGGAGTTAATGGTTAGATAGACCAAGGATACCATATCCTTATTCAGCCCTGGGCTATGGGGCTTTGAGGGTGTAAGCATTGCTTCACAGGTTTAAAATGAGTATCAATAGATGCAAAAGCACTTAAAACTCATGCTGTGTTGCCACTCATTTTATGTCCTTGTGGTAGAGATGGCAGAGAGGAGGAGCACAGAAAGCATGATATGTGGCCAAGAGACGATTATGGAATTGGAAGCCTTATGCCTCTTGATTCAGGAGATTCCCCCAGCCACGCTCCTCTCTGGGCTGTCTTCCTGTTGTCCAGAAGATCAAAGATTGGACAGCTACAAGCATGGCATGAGGTGGGGAGGGATGAGATAGGACGCTGAGGAATTCTGTCCCATCCCAGCAAGCCTGATTCGGCAGCTTTGCTCCTAACCAACACCAAGATTCAGTGTGCCCTGTGGATCGTGTGACCCTCCAGCCACTAAAACTGGCCCTTTGAGCAGGCCATTTGACAGGGTCTCCATAGCCATAAACGGAGGATCTTGGGAAGGAACATTCACATCGCTGTCCCCTATGCTTGGCCTGAAATGCCCAACTCCCAGAATCTTCTTAAGACACATCGATGGCCTAGACAGAGCCCCAGAATCTTGTCACCCATGGCTGGAGGTGGAAGGGAGCTTTGTAATGACAGGCAAGGCTAGGAATGGGTCAGCTGTGATGGGAAAAGCAGGAAGGGCAGCTATAAAAGACAGGGACAGGAGAACAGAACTGACACTGCAATGAATCCTCACCTTTCTCTGGGCTAGGAAATGCTCTCCACTCAGATAAGGACACCGAGGCTGACAGGCTCACTGACTCAAGGCAGGCCAGCTAACGGGTAGGTCCCTGTTCTTTCCACTGTGCTCGCTCTTCTTCAAGAGGGACAGAGAAGAAAGCTGGGTGGACTGGGAAGACTGCAAAGTAACCTTGCCTGGTTGTGTGTGTGGCCTGGGCTCAGGGCCTGCCCAACAGTCTCAAATCTACACACCAATCTGTTCTTTCTGCTTCAGAACAAAATTCTGGTTCTCCACAGTAAGCCTTTTGTATGTCCTGATACTCTACTTTCTAAAGGTAATGGGAAAAGAAAACACCTCAAACCAACAAAAACCAAAAGGACAGCTCTAAGGTAGAGAGGGGCTTTCTGGGTCATGGCAGATGACCAACAAAATCAGATTCAGAAAAGGAAGAAAACGTCCTTTTCAAGGTTAACAATTTAAATTCCAGCCCATGTTTATGGCGTGACGATTTCATGCTGGTTGGCTTTTTTGGGTATGCTTTCTCCTGGAGTGCCACAAAATTAGAATTTTTCAATCATCGTTAATTCCCCTCTCCCCATTTCCCCACCCAAGTTTGTACCTTAAGCATTGAGAGGCATGTTTTGAATGCATGGAAAAGGCTAAACTCTAATCATTGGCTGCAGTCTAATCCCTCCTGCAATCCCAATAAATGAAAACTAAATATCAGCAAATGGATGAATTTCAGAGAAACATCTGTGTTCCATTACAGACTCGCTGGCAACAATAGTGTTGACATACTCTGTGTTACCAGTTATTTCCTCTTGGATTTGCCGAGACTGGAGGATTCCTTCTCGTTTCTGAAATGGGGGCGGGGAGAGGGGTTGGGAGGAGAAGAGAAAAAAATGTTTTAGAAAAATATAGAAAAATTGATTGGCATTCCCGACACGGAGAAAGTTACCGGTGAGTAGTTAAGAAACCTACCCAGTGATGAGATAACGCTAGAAGCAAAAAGAAGCCTTGAGTTTTGGGGGCCTGGATTGTACCATTAGGATTTAAGTGCAGTTAGTGTTTAGTCCAAAGAAGTAGGCTGTTTCTTGGATGGTGAGTCTCTCCTTGCTTTATTGGAAGACACTGTGCTGGCAGCAACTGCTGGCCTCCTGGAGTAATCCGCAGTCAACCGAAGGGAAGGCCAGGGTGTGCCTGCCCTCCAGCTGGGGCTGCAGAGGGAGGCTGAGAAACACTTTTAACTGAGGGGTTGGATGGAAGAACTGAGGCCAGCTTGGAGAATTCAGACAGAGGTAGAGGGATTTTATTTTTTTCTTTTTCTTTGGTTTTCAGCTGATAAATATGGGAGCTTTTAGGTAAGTAGTACAATCCTCACCTGCCCAGCTAGCTATCCTTCCATCACCTGCCCACCCCGCCACCCCGCCGTTCACGCTTCTTTCTTTATCTCATTAAGCAGCACCTTCTACATACATGTGTTGAGCTGGAACAAGTACTGGGGAGCATATGACATGGTTTCAAGCCCTGAGGAACTCAGTGAAATGGCAGAGATGAAGTCAGCCTGGGAGAATGGTTGCCCCTAAACAATCCCGGTTTGTGCCGGATGTCCTGGCTTAATGGTTAATAGGACCCCCCTCTCTCTCCCTCAGAAGTGTTGTGGGTAGTAAATGAGGTGGTCACTCTCTGCCAAGAGGATGTGCTGGACATAGGACAGGGGTGCACTAGCGGAGAAGGGAGACCTTCCAAAGGGATGGAGTGAGATCTTTCAGGGAAGCTAGGAAGTGACTAGGCCAAAAGGCAGGGTCGGGATAGCCTGAATGTGTGCATGAGGCCATCTGGAGGGAAGGTGGCCATCAAGGTGGCCACCTCTTTGTGTATGCATGGGGGGATCAACAAAGGAGTGTCAGGGCCTGTAAGCCTTTCGGATGGGTGCCAAAGAGGAGGGCCACTCTACCAGGTCCCCACAGAGCCAGACCCAGACACTTACAGGACCGTCTGGGCCGGGCACCCAGATGGATGAGAGGGTGAACTCATCTTCCCAAGGCTGAGATGAGTGTGAACAAAGGGCTTCTGAGTGTGGCTCAACCGAAACACTGAAACCCCGAGAAGCCCTTGGAAGCCTCCTGCCCAAATGTCCAGCAATGGCCCCTCACATCCCCAATAGCCAGAGATGCGAGCATCTTTGCAAAACATGTCCAGAAGGAAAGGCAGAGCAAGGCGAGGCCAAGACTGCTTGGAATAGATGGGGAATGCATTACCAAGGCAAAAGAGAAACCGAGGGAGAGAGAAAATGAAAGGGGACCAGGCAAAGACAGATCAGGACTTGGTCCACGCTTGGTTTGAAAACATTACAAATTTTATACATGGGGTTAATGGAATCCTTGTCTCATGAGGCCATTCACACACATAAAGCCTCATCTGTACATTCACGCAGAATTGAACCCTTGTATGTGGAATGGAAAAGAAATTTGGGTTCAGCGGCCCTGCACTAAGCATCCTTACTCAGCGGGTCATTGTTTGTGCCCTAGGGAGTTCCTTCTACAGCTCCCTCGTGACTTCCGGCCAGTTCTGGGTCCTGCTTCTGTGCCTGTTTGTCTGATAAAGCAAAACACCCTGGGAAACCTACCACACACGGATGCCACTTTACACAGCGTACCCTCGTTCCCCGTGTCCTCATGCAAACAAAACTGCCTGCAGGAGAAATTCAGCCAACAACAGCCTTCTGGTGGCCTGAAGTTGAGCTCAAAATAAGGCACAGGATGGGGGCTTGCTTCAAGATAGCCCCCCATCTTCCTGCTGAAATCTGTAATCCACTTTTAAATTTTTGTCTGTAGAATTCCAAGAGGTATATTTTAGGATGCGTATTAGCCATTTTTCAAGCTGGTAAGAAACATACTAAGATGTTCAATAAATTAATGAACAAAGAATCAAAATGGACTGTCAGAAAAGAAATGCTATAAAAGGTTAGTTTGCATAAAAGCATTTCTCTCCCTGGACAACGGGAGGGAAATAGGCCTGAATAAAATGACAGCGTGTTTACTCACGGAAACAATTTAAAACATTTTTCAATGTTAGTGATAACGAAAAATATTCTTTCATGAGCTGCTCCAGGAATCTATTTTTTTTTTTTTTTTTATTAACAAACTACTTTTTAAGAGCTGTTCCTGGTTCACCGTAAATTGGAAGGAAGCGGTACCTCTTTCACCGAGGAACTTGCACTGACATGTTACTGTCACTCAGAGCCTGTGGTTTACGTGAGGGTTCACTCTTGGTGGGGCACAGTCCATGGCTTTGGACAAAGCTATCTGCCACTGTAGTACTGTACATAATCATTTCACTGCCTTAAAAGCCCCCAGTGTTTTACCTTATCATCCTTCTCTCCTTGAGGATAGTTTTAAAAAACATTATTACATGGATTCATGTATCATTGGCTGGTAAGACTAACGAAATGGAGACGGCCTGGGTTCTTTAAGAAGATTCCTGTCCCAGGACGCTGGGTTGGCTGTACGTCCACAGCAGCCAGAAAGGACAGCACTGCATCTGGTACAGGTGAAGGGCGCGGTAAGCGTGACAGTTCAAACCCGCTAGCCATCCACGCTTCAATTCTGTTTCCTGTAGTTTTGTGCTGTCTGCTCACTGCCCTCTCTGCTTCCTACTTGTAATCTGGGCCAAGGTGTCATCTGCCTATCCTGTTACCTCGGCGGTTAGCAGATTTAAGTCCCCAGACGGTGTGGAAGAAATACTTTTTCCCTAGGGCACGGCTGATCAGTGAGTTGGGAGCACGTTGTGTCCTCCCGCCCTGTTAACATCTGATCCCTGAAAGCTCAGCTGCAAGTGCTTTTGGCCTGGAAAGTGGCCTGGCCAGATCAGGCAAAGTTTATGAGCCCTCAGGGCTTTCCCTCACCCAGGGAAGGCAGAGCTGCTATCTTCTCCTCTATTCCAGAACTCTGGACAGCCCTGGAGAGCAGGGAGCTGCTGGTACAGAGAGCTCTCCCTTGTTGCATGTTTATTTGGAAGAGCACAGAAACAAGCAAACAAAATGATGACCTTTTGCTAAATGGGCTGGAAAATAAAATTGCATTTGAGTATTTAATGGGGTTAGGAGCAGAGTGAGATAGTCACGGGGAGGGAGGACACCCTCATTGTGGAAATTACACAGCCCTATGTGAATGGAAATTCCATCCAACAATCTGGATCCATTGACTTGAGTCCCAGCTGTGATTTGCTGGGCGGGCGAGCAGCAGCAGTGCCTCCAGTCCAGGCATGGTCAGTTGCAAGCTCTCCCTTTCTTTCTCACATGCATGCACACGCACACATGCACACACACACACTTGCATGCTCCCTTACCTGATACATAGCTACTTGCCCTGATACCAGTGCGTCATTTGTTATTCCTCCAAATTATGACTCTCCGTGGCTTACAGAGTGCCTTGCACACTCCTGTATACAAATGCACATGCACCCACATACACACAGACAACTTCCCTCCTAACCTCACTAGCCACACCTCACAAACATACAGCACACAGTGCAGAGTCACCCAACAAAAGCACATAAACCCCAGGCACAACCTCACACAAAGCTATATGGTGTACAGGCACACACTTTTCCATCCATTGCACACTTGTCAGGGATAAACCAGCGTTCATCAGAAAGCTCGTGCACATGCCTCACCACACACAGCACGTCTAAGCACACTCAGCATCCATGCAGCCATTCCTCCGTCTAACCTAAGTGTCTTAGCCATCATGGGAACTCAGGATCCACAACACCTTAAAGGTGCACACGTGAGTAGTGGTGTCTGTCTTACCTGGACCACAACCACTTGGATGGAAACATGGTCTGGGAGTCGGATTGGTGCCCGGAAATACTGAGACAGGGCGACCAGCAGATGCAAGATGGCCACCAGGCTCTTGGCATGAACAGCTGAAAGGGAAGAGGATTTTAAAATTAGAGCATCTTCTGCTAGGTTCTAGGCAATATAAGCAGATATTCAAAATGGAGCAATACCATACCCAGTGCCCCTTTATTCTACTCTAAAGTTCAGGGGATACCCTTGGTCATCATGCACCAACTCCTGGGACCCCTCACCTCTTAGCCATATCTCATGGAGTGCTTCCTGGGTCCTATTATTGCTGGATTTCCAGTAGGGAGCTCTTCTACCTCAACCCCAAGTCCCAATCAGGACCCTAACATCCCTGAATTTTCAGCTCAGACCAGCTTGCCCTAGCCCCATCCCCTGGCCACTCCATTCAAGTATCCATGAGCAGGTCTGCTCTGCACCCTCTCCCTTCCCACTTGACTGGAGACTCTGGATTATCACCACTTCCCCTACCCAACACTGTTCACAATGCAGACCCTTAATAATGGACAGTAGCTCAGGAACATGGGCCTCTTCCGTTGTTTGGGGATTAAAGGTCCCTGAGATCCGTCAGAAGGGCTCTGGTGCTCCCTTGAGTGCCTTGGGAGGGGATGTTCAAGATCCACTGGCCTCCACAGCTGCTGAGCCCTGTGCTGCATGTTACGCCATTTCTGCTAGGGAAGGCTGGGTCCTCTTGGGTTGTGGTTTTCTTGGTAGATGAGAAAATCACTGACTTAATGAGGTGCATATGGCATCAGGAATCCTGGAGCTTGAATTCTGACTTCACAACTCTGCCATTTATTTATGAGCTACCTGACTTTAGCACTCTTCCATTTATTCACTGGCTACCTGACCCTGGCCAGGTTGAGCCTCTCGAGGGGATGATGGTACCTATGAGGATGTAGTAAGGTGGTCAGGATTTCCAAAAGTAATGAAAGTACTATATATATTTTCATATGTTATATATTTTTATATAAAATATATATTTAAAAAATATAAATTTACGTGCAAATACCTGGTACCTAGGTGATTAACACATGCCGCCGCTCTGCCCTTCCTTTTTACAGAAGGGAAGATCTACCTTCGAGGTCCTACCAACATCACGACTCCGCACGATGGGACATTCAAGGGAAGAAGCCAGAGCCCCCATTCTGAGTACATAGAACTCACAGCCCACTGTTACTAGGTATCAGTTTCCTTCCCTGGGATGCACGGGTCAGTCTGCTTGAGCTGGATCTTTGAGAAACCACTAAGAAAGGAAATGATTCAGACATTCCTTCGGCATTCATTTGAGTTTGTTATCGTTGCTGGTTCAGAGAAGGCTTTCTGTGGACCAGGAACAGGAGCTCAGCATTACCATCAAACAGTGGATCACAGCTCTAGGTGCCCAGCCTTCTAGAAGTTTTGGTTCAGGGCACCATCAACCAAATGAGACCTATAGTAGTAGCCTCAAAAAGAGGATCTGGGCCAGGGATGTAGTGCCATGGTAGATTATGCGCCTAGCACACACCAGGCCCTGGATCCAACACCCAGTACTGCACAAACAAAACAAAAAACCCCAAAAGGCTCCTGGCTGGGACTGACCCACTAACATGGCAGGGTTGTTGAGGGACAGAGGCAAAAACCAGTTCATTCTTCTGGTCAGAACTGTCATGCCATTCCTAGGCCTGTCCTCGAGGCTATAAGCAAATTGCGCACGCACACACACACTCACACACACACACACACACACACACACACTGTAGACAAAGATGTTAACTAGTGTATTAAGACATTATCATTGAAAACACAACCCTAGGAAACACTTAAGTTTAGTTGCAAGAGAATGGTTTAGATCAGTGGTTTTCAGACATTCTTTTTTCAATCAAGCTGATAGGTAGAAATCAGGAAAAAAGCACATGACATGGAAGGTCCAGGAGTCCTAACTGCAGCCTGCCGTTGGCTGCTCCCCTTTTGAGGGATACCTGTCTTTCTCCTTGCAAATCCCTGTTGGACCAAGCATGGTTTACTTTATGTTTGTTTTGAGCCCAAGGTTTCAGCCTCTGTGTTTGTTCTTTTTTTTTCTTTCTTTTTTAAATTGCCCAGGCTGGGCTTAAACTTGCTTCAACCTCCCAAAGTACTGGGATTACAGACATATGCCACCACGTCCAGCAAGCATGGTTTAATAATCACTGCTTTCCAAAGTTATGGGATACCCACAGAAAGGGATAGTTACATGCACTGGAAGTCTTTGTTAGGAGAATGTACGGATGCTACCAATGTAATGTTAAAGGGAAACTGAATAGAAACAAGGTAAGAATATACATTTATGGAGATACGCATGCAGAAATAATATACATATATGTGTGGGTGTACACAGACATACACATGTACACACACAAACCAGTACTTTGGGCTAATGCTTGGGAAAGCATATTTTAAAAATGAAAATAGTTATGGTAGTCTAGAAAGATCATTTAAGTGTGTTATCCTATTTCAAAATTTTCTTTAAGGCTATGTATGCCATCTTTTCAGTTAAAAATAACTGTTACATGTGTCCCGTGTTCAGGCACCCTCATCACTGTCGCCTCTCATGGGAATCCAGGGAGACACCCCCAGTGCCAGGCAAGGTGTGAGGCCAGCATAACAGCAAGGGCCTGGCTTCACCGTGCAAATTGGACACTGCAGCCACTGTACTGATAGTGTCACTCTGGAGGTGGAAAACAGCTGTAAAAAGAGCAGTCGACTTAGAAATAGTTATCTAAACATGTACTGCAGTGGAAATGTACATTTGTGTAATATTCTGGAAGCAATTTGACAATATGTATTATGACCTTAAAAATGTATATACCTTTGGCCCTAAAATACAACTCTTAGGTATTCATCCTAAAAGAATACAGCTCTCAGTAGAAAGAACTCATCTACATATCTTATTAGTTATACAAATTATGATAAGCCATACAACATCATAGAATATTAACATGCATATAAACTGGACGTGGTGGTGCACACATATAATCCCAGCACTCTCGGAGGCTGAGGCAGTAAGATCACAAGTTTGAGCAAAGCCTTAGTAACTTAGTGACTTAGCAAGACCTTGTCTCAAAAGAAAAATAAAAAGGTCTGGAGCAAAGGTCTTAGGTTCAATCTTCAGTACTGAGAAATAAAGGTGACCTATAAAATATTTAATGATTTAGGAAGGCATATGTTTTCCAAACAACATATATAGGCTGATCCTATTTTTATAAAATTGTGTGTGTGTGTGTGTAGTCCCCCTTATCTGAGGTTTTCCTTTCTGTGGTTTCAGTTTCCCAAGATCAGGTGTTGTCCAAAAATATTAGCAGAAAATTTCAGGAATAAACAATGTGTAAGTTTTACATTACATGCCGTTCTGGGTAATGTGATGAATTCTGGAGTTGGGCTTCTGTCTTTGTTACTTCCTCCTTGTTGCTGAGACAGAACACCCAGCACCCAAAGTTAAGGAAGGGGAGGTTTATTTACCTCACAGTTTGTAGAGGTTTCTGTCCATAGTCAGTTGGCTCCAGAGCAGGGTGGCATGGCAGAGGGGGGATCCCAGAGGAGAAACAGTTCATGGTGGGCAGAAGATAGCAAAACAAGGGATGACCACACCTCTTCCTATCTCTTATACCTTAACCAGGATACTCAGGGCAGGGAGCACTCACACCCTTAACCCTAGTGCCCTTGATCCTAGCATTGCACTGTGAATCAATCCCAGCATCACACACTCTAGATTTAGCCATCTCTGAAAAAGCCCCATCTATGACGACCACATGAGGCTTTGTGTGTGTGTGTGTGTGAGGAGGACATCTAGACACAAACCATGACAGCTCCTCTGTCTGGCACAAGACATCAGTCACCCCTTTGTCCTGCATATCCACACTGGGTATGCTACTCATCTGTCTGTCACTTGATAGCCACTTCAGTTATGAGACTGACATGATCTCGGAATCACGGTGCTTCTATTATTTTACTTAATGATGGGCCCAAAGTGCAAGAACAGTGATGCTGGCAATTCAGATACCCCACCGAGAAGGTGTGAAGTGCTTCCTTTAGCCAAGCATGGTGGCACATGCCTATAATCCTAGTGCTCCGGAGCCTGAGGCAGGAGGATCACAGTGAGTTAAAGTCCAGCCTGAGCTACACAGTGAGTTCAAACAAACAAACAAACAAACAAACCACCAAAGTGTGTCCACTAAGCCAAAAGGTGAACATTCTCAGTAAGAAAAAAAAAAAATCATGTTGCGATTGCTAAGACTGATGATAAAAATGAATGTTCTATTCATGAAATGGAGAAAAAGAAAATGTGTGCCACTTTTGCTGCTGCACTTAAACTGCAAATGTCGTGGCCAGGATGTGTGATAAAGTCTCACTTAATATGGGAAAGGCATTAAGTTGGGGTCTGTGTGGGCAAAGAAACAGTAGAGGTAACATTTGGTACTACCCGTGGTTTCAGGCATTCACTGGGCATCTTGGAGCCTGTTGCCCTTGGAAGAGGGGGGACTGCTGTGCACATGTGACTTAGTTATCTCTGACATACACAGCACATACGAATTAAAGGACCACTACAGTGCCTGTCCCCGGGTGGGCAGCTTTGGGCTGTATGTGCAGGCTCAGCGCACAGGCTCTGCCGGGGAGTCTCAGGGTCTGATTCCTGACTCTGCTGTTCATCATCTGTGTGTCCCCGGACGGTGACATATCTTTAGCAGATACCACTGTGCTTCATATATGCCAGACACTCTTCCCACTTCCAGAGATATAGCAGTGAAGAAACAAAAGAACCTCCAGCCTCATAAAACTGACATTTATGATGACCGACTGTCCCTATGCCTTGATTTTCCCGTCTGTAAAATGGAGATAATAAAAATTGTTACATCAGATGGTTGAGAAAAGATTATAAGGAGAAAGATATGTTTAGAAGACCACAGGCAGCCAGTAAACAATATAATATATGATAGTTGTTAATCTTTAGATGTCTTACATTTGCATTTTTAATAATAAAAATTAAAAATTTTTCAACAATAAAAGTTACTGTTGTAAGTAGAAAAAGAAAGCCCTAAAGTCCTAAATCAAGGACCTTGGTAACTTAGCAGTTCATCCCTGCCGCCTTTGTCTTAAGCAGAAAGGTGACACAGTGTCCCCAGATACACAGCCTGGGTGGTAAGCAGGAGAGGAGAGAGGGATGGAGCTTCCCCCCAGGCGGGCTCTGGCACATTCCTCGCGGGACAAACCTCTGTCTCCCGTGCACAAGCCTAGCTTTTCCCCGTCCCCTGCGGCATCACAGGGCTGTTGAGATAATTATTCCTTCTGACCTGGCAATTCATCTCTGTTCTAGAGATCTGCGGGGAATAATTCACGAGAAGCAGAGGCACAGCTAGGCATTCAGCTTGGTGCTATCTGATGTTAGCAGCAGGTTGGAGAACATTATTAAAATGATTACCGTCAATCTGGGGTTTGAGTGAACTACAGGATATCTACCCCATGATATAGAAATAGTCATAAAAAATTTTAACTACAAAGACAAAGACAGAGAAGATATATCATAAAATATTAAGAGAAAATGACAAAAAGCAATGGTGTATGTCACTTCACTAAGTAAAAATATGCATTAAAGTGACCAAGGTGACAAAACGAAAATAGCTAGATTGGAGTGCTAATGAGAGTAATTATCTTTCTGATAGACCCTTTCCTATATGAGATTACAGCAACCATGAACCAAACATAATATTCAGACCTGCGTTAAGACAGTGTTCTTGATGCGAGTTTAAAAAGTTCCATCTCTCTAGTTCAGCCTTTCCAAATTGAGGCTCGTGGTAAGGTGTTTGTTTTGCTGTGTTATCTACACAGACAGGATCCACATGCAAGGGGATGGGAAACAGGGTCATCAGCTCTAAGCAGGGCTCTTCCTTTGAGGCATTTTAACACTTAGGACTACTGTGGATTTCCAAAACGCGCCATATCGTTCAAACTAGTGACGCCGTGCTCCCAAGTGCTATTAGCTTTCCCAGGATTCAGGGAACTGGAGCCCCTTTCCAAGACAGCTCTGGGGCCAGCCACAGCCTCCTCTCCTCCCGCCCTCAGGTGCCTCATTGGGCTTGGCGGAGAACACCCTGCTCCAATGCTGTGCCAGCAGAGGTGTAATCATGCTGAAAGAGGCACTTGTCGCCTGCACTTCAATGTCAGATGTGAGAAATCTGAAGGAAACTTTGCCACTAGCAGCTTAGTGGGTCACTAAGTTTAGAGGCAAAAATTTCTTTTGCTTTCCCAAGTTTGAAAGTGTTTTTTTTGGGGGGGGTTAATCTATTACAAGTTGTATAAACGACATGCGATAAATATATTACCTAGTTCCTAAAACTTAAAGCAAACACTCACTCTACTCATTTCGTTTGTATTGTGAAAATTCATACTTTTATCTATAACAGAGGACTCCCTTTGGAAAATGAGATTCACCGACCCTCTGATTTAATGTTGATTCTGATATGGATACATTAAGTCTGTGTTAGACACCAGGCCCTCAAGCCAGTAAGGAATTAATGGCTTATACTTTGAGATTCGCGAGCTGTGCTAGCTGTGCAAGAGGAATTGAAAAATCCTATTCCAGTGCCTGTGATCTCAGCCGATCTTTGCTCCTTTCAGGAAATGAAGGAGGAGAGGCAGGGTGTGGGTTTTATAGGGACCTCAGCTTCCCAAAGCCTTTACATACTGGAGACAGCAGCTTTCTCTAACAACTGTGCTGAGTCTCAGAAGCAGCTCAGTGAGTATAGCTTCCTTTCTCTCTGAACCTCGTGTGAAGTTTCCACAGACAGCCTTTTACACACAGGAACACTGGATTTGGCCTTTTGCTTTCCCTCCCCTAAGAGGTTGTTGGACAAACTCTTTTTCTAAGGGTGCATCTCACTCAAAGATCAATGAGTTTGCATCCGGGGTCTGCCAGCTGAGGGATGGCTGCTTGGAGAAGCCCCAGGGGAGGGACCACGGTACCACAGAGGATGCCCTTCTCCTTTGTGCAACTCACAGTCCACATTCCACTTGATGCTCCGGGGAGGAAGTTTCAGGGTTTCATTGATTTTCTCCAGGACGGTCTGCAGCTTTTGCTTCTGAGCGATCTCTGACTGGGTGACCTCAGCGACATTTAGCTTCTCGCTCTCAAGTTTCTCTGGGGTGACAAAGGGAAGAGAAAGAGCAGCTGTTATTCTGGGCCCCAGACAGCCCTAATTCACGCACCTGTTTGCTCATTCATTGCATGCACTTACCAAATATACCCAGTGGCCCTTCATACCCATGTGGGGTGAGATCCACCATCTCCCTATAGTGACCCAAGACCATGGATGCTCAAGTACCTTATATAAAATCTGCGTATGACCTATGCACATCCTTCTGTACACCTTAATCATCTCTAGATTACTTACCATACCAGTACAATGTCAATACTATGTTATACGCTATTACACCGGATCATTTAGGGAGTAAATGACAAGCAAAAAAGTCTGTGTGGGTTCAGGACAGATGCAATTTTTGTTGAATATTTTTAACCCACAGTTGGTTGTATCTGCAGATGTGGAGCTCGAAGATACAGAGGCTGACTGTGTGGGGTGCCTGTCAGGGGAGGGGTGCAGGGCTCATCTGATGGTGGGACTGGTGGCACCAATAGTGGGAGAGCTTTTTGACTCTGTATCGAGCCTTCAGGATCACAGAAGTGGGATGTTTTGCCTAGCCTGGCACATTTGAACTGCCTTCCATCATTCTGGAGTTTTTCTCCTCTTTTCAATTCCACCTTTTCTGGGGACCCCTCTGTGCCCCAGCTGGACAGCCTGCTCTGTTTCTCCTCAGGAGTCAGTCAGGTCCTTATTCAAGGCACCTTTGTATACAGTATGTGTCATTTACTCTGTCTTAAGCACTTTCTTTTTAAGCCTACCTGGAAGGTAATTCATTTGATGTGTCATATTTCATCAGTACTAAGGCACACATTCTTCACATGCTAACACCACTACATTCAGGCTGCATCTTAAAATTGATGGCATCCTACAGAGGTTCCAGCCAGGTGGAAGACATGAGAGTTATTACTGCCACATGTGTGAATCTAGCCATAGCTCTTCATGGGATGGTCATTTATATGTGTCCATAAGCCTATACGAGCATCTTCAAAAAATATAAAATAAAAATTCTAAGCAAGGGGAAAAAAAAACCCACTGGGCTTGTGGCTGGGGATGTAACTCAGCTGTAGAGCTCTTGTCTAACATGTGCAAGGCCCTGGGTTCAAACCCCAGGACTGAGGGGTTTGAGAAAGCCAAGAAGAAAAGGATTGGGTAATGGTATAATTGAAGCAATTTTGACACAAAACAGTCTAATCATTTATTAATCTAAATTTGCATTTTAATCCATTACAAAGCACAGAAGAACTCTGAATTCCTTAATGGAAAATATGTTACCTGCTTCTAAGTTCACCTAACCCTCACTCCACAATTCACTCAGAATTGACAGAACTGGCATTCTGAAGTGTGTTTAAAATGTCTTGCCTTTACATTTTTTAACAGCTGTTATTAAAAAAAAAAATAAAACTTTACATCTGTGGTTCTCCTAGTGCTTACATCATTTATTTTAGGTAACAGCGGCTTACAGAATTCAAATGCCCCTGGGATGATTCTCTAAAGATGAGGTTGCCCACTGGAGACTTTCTGCAGGTTCTGTGGACTTCCGCATCCTTTTCAGCACCTCTGTGGGATGATCTCAGGCACCTGTCATCAGTGATAGCCTGAATATTACCTTTCTCTTCTCCCTGGTTGCTTCAGGGCATCCTTCACTTCTGAAATGCAGGGATGTAATGAGCATCTATCTAAATGTCTTTCTCTTGGATGGAACCCTTGAAGAGAACCTGTGTGCTGCCATTTTTTTTCTTTTCATGTATAGGCTGAATTCTTATCTCATGTTCTCTTCCAGTGAAGAAGAAATGGCAAGTTTTTTTTTTTTGGTTCTCCATTATTTTTGGGTGATGTAATTGTCTCTACAGAAACAAGATGTTTTCATTGTACATCGCTACCACAATCTGTTAGAAGCTGCCAAAGTGCTAGGCTGAGAAACTTCTGAAGCCTTCTGTTGGCTGGGAGGAAAAGACTGCCAGGATAGATTGCTGATGAAGGAATGAGAGGAGGGGCTGGGGAGCAGCAGCAGAGAAGTAGCATGAGAGCCACTTACTTGTTGGCCGTGCTGTATTTATTACATCACTGTCTATGAATTTTCATATTTATAATCTGTTAGCAGTGGCCTTAGAGTGGATAGCTTAGGTTTCTGAGTGTTTTCTAGGTCAACAATTTTTTCTTGTACTGTTGTTCACTTCATTCTCATTTTCTAAAAACTGGTGAGCCAACCATGTTTGGTGGGCCACGCCTGTAATCCCAGCATTCAGGAGGCTGAGACAAGATCCCACATTCAAAGGCAGGCCAGACTACCTGGAGGAACACTGCCCCAAACAAAGGAACACTGGTAAGCCATAATAAGGAACATACATTTGGTCTCCCACTTCCCTTCCTGGCACAGAGCTTCTAAAACTCTTAACTTCTTGGGTAGTGGGGAGACAGGAACATTGTTCATTACGTGTGCTTCTTTGTCCAGAGTTCTTTCAAGAATGATGAGTTGCCAGGGGAATCAATCAGTGAGTAAGCATCGGTACTTTCAGCCTGACTCCAGCCTCCCTGACTGTGGGGTGAGAGCTGGGAGTGGAGGTTGAATTAATCATCATTGGCCAAGGAGTTAATGAATCATGTGTAGGCAATGAAGCCTCCAAAAAACCCCGACTGGAGGGATTTAGGGTTGGTGGACATACCACAGTGCTGGAGGGCAGTGGACCCAGGGAGGGGCTGGAGGCTCTGACCATCCCCTTCCCTTGTTCTGTACATTTCTTCCATGTGATTGCTGCTGAGTTACATCATTTATAATAAACTGGTAAACTCAAGTGCCTTCCTAAGGTCTGTGAGCCATTCTAGCAAATAATCAAACCAGAGAAGAGAGCCAAGGGACCCCAGACTGGCAGCCTGTTGGAGGCCCAGACTGAAGAGGGTACAGTCTTGAGGGACTGTACCCTCAAGCTTTGGGGCTGCACTGATCTAGGGTGGTGCTGGAACTAGATTGCAGGGACATCCATTTGGTGTCTGCAGAGAAGTCAGAGACTCACCTGGTATGGAAACCTCTCACATTTGGTGTCAGAAGTGTGAGCGCCTAAGAAGTGAGATTTTCCTTGATTAGATCTTACACCTTACCTAGCGCAGCATGCTGACTGCTTTGCTGTTTCCACAGTCTATGATATTACAATTGTAATATATTCTTCCTACAATTAAAATATGTTTTTCTGTTGTTTTGCATCTGGCATTGCTTATTTGGGAGAAGGTCTTTATGGCTTTGCTTTATTTATTTTGTATTACAGAGATTTTAGAAAATGTAACCCTGCTTTAATGTTTTTCCACTTTAGTCATTATGTCCTGTGTTTGTCTTCTTGTTTAATTTTTCACTGTTGGAAATTCTATTTTAGACATTGATACTGGTATTAAATGGACTTGCACACAGAATATATCTCAAAGTAATCTTTATTAACACACAAAGAGTTCTTTCTCTTTTAATAAAAATGAGATTATAGTGTATCCTTTTTTTTTGCTACTGGTTTTTTTCCACACAAACATACATCATGAATATATTTCTAGGTCACTATAGATGGACATAATTCATTCTTTAACAAACTGGGTAATATATTATAGGGCTTATTACATATTCAGCAATTTTCCTGTAGATATATTGCCAGGTTATATCCTACTTTTCCTCTATTTGCAGTAAAGTTGTTGAGAACCTGTTCTGCTATTCTGACTCCTTACTTTATTTTAAGGTATTTAACCCTCAAAATTTGACAGGCCCACTCAAATAGTTCTATAGTTAAATAGTAACTTTACTCCATCTTTCTAGGATTTGAAAATAATTTCTTTTCAAAGATTCCTAGTTTTCTCCTTTGTTCTTTGTTAGGCTAATATTAGTAGCTCTTTGAGATTTTTTTATTACTCATGCTTTATTCTTCCAGGAAACTGGTTTTTTACTATTTCATTACATAGTGCTGTAATTAGTTTAATTTTTATGAAGTATTGAGCATGATTATAAAATAGGATATGATTTAGAAAATCTCAGGTGGATTGTTTTGTGAATATTTTAGTCATTTTTGACATTATCATAAAAGATGCTTTTGGAGAGACTTTTAGAGAACAATGAAACAATATTTAAAAAGTTATGAAGACAGGGCAGAATAAACTCAATTACCCCAAATAATGGAAAGGATCGAGATCTTCTAAATAACACAGTTGTTATATTAGTGTGACTACCCTTCGAAGAATTAGAATATATAAAACACTCTTTCCAAGTATATGGAGAGCATTTGGTAAAGTTTTATTTTTTAAAATTACAGTCAAAGAGAGTTTGGTCTGTATACTAATTTGCTGAGGCTTGCTTTATGGATACAGCCACAATTTATAAGGGTTGCATGTGTAGCTGAAAAGAATCAGACTACTTCAGTTTGTGGGTATATCACATTTTTTTTGTTTGTTTTCTGGTGCCGGGAATCAAACTCATGACTTGCACTTGCCAGGCAGGCGCTGTGCCGCTGAGCTAAATCCCCAGCCCCTTATATCACACTGTTATGGCTTGCATCTAGAATCCTCCAAAGCCTCGTGTGGTCATAAGTGGTGCCTTCAAAGGTGGCTGGATCTACAATGTGTGATGCAGGGATTAAGGCTGTGATGCTGTAGTAAAGGTGTGGTACTAGGATTAAGGCTGGATAGGTACTAACATAGTCCACTGACTGGTTTAGCATATTTGTGGGGTTGGATAATGGGAAGGCCCATCCTGTGTGTGGGTGGCACCACAAAAGGTGGGTACCCTGGAAGGGATGAAAGAGAGAGGCAGGTTGCTGCTGCTGCTTGCTGCTTTGCTGTCTCCTGCCTGCTTGCTAGGGACTATAGTATTTCTCCTGTCTGATGCCCCTCTGCATGCCACCCTGCTCTGGACCAGCAAACTATGGGCTGAAACCTTTACAAACTGTGAGCTGCAGTAAATCTTCTCTCCTTTAACTTTCTGTGTTGAGTGTTTCGTCTCAGCAATGAGAAAAGTAACTAAGTTCACATGTTATATGCAGGTTAGTTAGAGTTGGTTAATTATACTGTTCAAATTCTCTATGAACTTCTTTCTTAATACATTAGTAATAGAAATATGTTAAAAATCTAACACTGACAATGGATTTGTCAAATTCTTTTTTTTTTTTTTTTTTTTTGGTACCAGGAATGGAACTCAAGACCTTGCACTTGCTAGGCAGGTGCTATGCCTCAAATTCTTGAAATGATTGTCATTTTAATTTTTTGATGTGTTCAATGCACACAAGTGCATATGACGTTTTAGGGATTTTAACTGCTTCTCAGTATGTAATACTCTCTGTAGTAATGTTTTTTGACAAAGGTAATTCTGTATGACAGAATAGTTACTTCAATTTTCTTTTTATTAGCAATCAATATTTACATTGCTTTCCTTTCAACTGTTCTGTGTCCTCCTATATTAAAGTTGTATGTGTTATAAATGGACTTTAGCAAGATTTTATTTTGATATTTATTTTTTGTTTTTTGTTTCGTTTTTTTTCTGGTACCGGGAATTGAACTCACGACCTTGCGCTTGCCAGGCAGGCGCTGTGCTGCTGAGCTAAATCCCCAGCCCTATTTTGATATTTAGTCTGCTTGTCTTTGTCTTTTACATGGATAGTCAATTTATATTGACTGAATTTTGTGATATACTTGAATTCACTTCCAAAGGCTTATTCTGAATTTTTAATTTATTCTGCTTTTCCAATTTTTTTCATCTTTGTCTTATTTTTTTTTTTCCTTGCCTTATATGGATTAAGGTTTTAACTCTTTCTCATTTGACTTTCTCCCTATTATTAATAGAAAAATTACACATTGTTTCTATAATTTTTGTAGCTTCCACAGAAAATTTATCATGCATATTTAACTGAAAGTCTTAATTAGTATCTTTACCTACATACTAAACATTATGATGACCTCAGCTCATTTTGACGATAATCACATATTTCCTCACTTATGTGCTATAGGGATTCTGTTTCTAATTTTTTTTGTTTGCTTGTTTGTTTTTTGAGATAAGGTCTATATGTACTTCAGGCTGGCCTTGAACTCACTATGTAGCCCAGGCTGGCCTCATACTTGTGTGGGTCTGCCTGCCTCAGACCCCAGAGTGCTGGGATTATAGGCATGTACCATCATGCTTGGCTATTTTCATTTTTAAAAATTAACATATTAGATGTTACTGTAATTGTTTTATACTCATTCATTTTATCTGCCTACTAGGTGATCTTTCCTGACTTTTTTTTTTTTATTACATTCTGCATGTTTCTTTTGGGTTCACTTTTCTTCTTCCTACTCTACACTCCAGAAATTTCTTTCACGAAGGTCTGTTTGTAGTAAACCCTCTATATTTCCCTTTGATGACAATGACTTTATTTTCTCCTTCTTTTTCAATGTGTAGCTTTTTGCTGGGTATAAACTTTAAGTTGACAACTGTTAGGCACTTTGAAAATATCATTTCAATATCTTTTTTATTTTAAGGAGAAAAAGAAACCTCAAATTTCAAAACAAGATGACAGGAGGGCAATAATGGTTAATACCTTGTGTATTTGAATTAGTTCCTCAGAGTAAAAGATATCAGCATTTAATTGTCCAAACAATATTAGCACAAACCTTTCTTTTTAATCAACTAGGAGAAATTAGTAGTGTAACTCTCTTAACTCATTTCAATATCTTTTGTTTTTTCTTGTTTCTGAAAGAGTATTTATAAAGGAACAATACCCTGAAAGCTATCTTTTCTATCTACTTTGAATGATTTTTTTTCAGTGTTCTGAGGTTTCATGTGAGGTGTGTACATATAGGTTTCTCACTAACCTGTGTGGGATTCACTAAGCATCCTGAATTTGAGAATTTGTACATTTCGTCCATATTAGAAAATTCTTTTATTGTGTCTTTAAATATTTAGAATACTGCATTCCCTTTTCTCCTTCTAAAATTCCAATTAGTTGTGTTAGATCTTTTTAGAATAACTTCTATGTTCTTAAATTCTTCTTTCTCATTCCTTACCTTATAATCTTTTTATATTCTGTATGATTTCTTCCAGCTTATTAATTCCTTCTTCAGCTGTATCTATTCTATTGTTTCTAATTTCATTATTACACATTTTTCCACTTCCGGAAATTCTGTTTTGTTCTTTTTCACATCTACCTGTCCAGTTTTGACAGTTTTTTTCTTTTATCATCCTTTCAGTAATTTCTTAAAACATTTATTTTGACAAATTAAACATGCTTATTTTATGAGCAGTTCACAATATTTATATTTGTGGGCTAAGTCTATAGTTCATTGTTCCTGTTGACAATGCTCATGGGGTCCTGTTGCTCATGTCTTTGGTGATTTCTGATTTTGAGCACATTTGTCTTGGAATTTTATCTCTGGGAGTTCTTTTTGGTCTAAGTTTAGAGTTCACTACTTTTTAAAGGAAGGAAATATTTCTTTATGCCTTGGGGTAGTAACTGGGGACAACTTTTAACCAAATTTTTATCTTAGGGCTTTTCAAGTGTACTAAAGTAGTGTGAATCCTAGCACTAAATCTGTGTTAGTACAGACTTTTGATATTGAATAATCAGGGCAGACTTTTTCTTTTTTTCTTTCATTTACATCCAAGGCTGGGACAGACGTTTATGTTTATTGCCTCTATGCAACAAGGTTTCCTACTTTACCTACTGAAATATTTGTGCTTCAAAGACTCTAGTTTTGTTCATTGGTCTCTGATCCAATCACTTTCCTGATTAGACTGTACTCAGGCTATATGTTTCCTGACCCTGGAGGTGTACTCCAGTAAGCCTCAGGCTAAAAACCATTTGGAATTAGCTCTTATCCCATGGGATTTACACTCCCTTGCTATTTTTGGAATCAGAAGAATTTTTTTCTCTTTTGGGGCTGGGAATTTAGCTCAGCGGCACAGCGCCTGCCTGGCAAGCGCGAGGTCCTGAGTTCAATTCCCGGTACTGGAAAACAAACAAACAAAAAACCAACAACAAAAAAGAATTTCCTTCTCTTTCATAGCAGTTTATCTATGCCATACAAAATCATGCTTTTAAAAGCTTATCCAGATTTTTTAAATGTGCTGCACCAAAAAGATTTAGCTAAGAAACTAGGCATCCACAATTTTGAAGATATAAATCTATTCTCATAGCTTCTTACATTAACTAGAACCTGTAAAAGACAATAGTGGTAACAACCATTATTTATGGCTTGTTCCTAATATCATGTCTTTGCTATTTATCTGTTTAATATGTTCACTATTAGATTTTGTTTAATGGTCTTTATGATATTTAGGTAGTTTCCTTTATTTCCCATTTTACTTGGGGTGGCTGTTAGAAAAATATCAAGTATTATTTGACATCTACTGATAGATTCAGTTTCGCTCTGAAATTTAATGTACTTCACCACTTGTGTTTAATAATATCTAACATGGAAAAAAATCAAGCTGTAATAATGGTCTCTTTCTCTCTATTGAAGTCCCAAGTTTCCCAGTCCCTTCCCATGCAAATGATTATCAAAGATATTCCAGAAATACACAAGCATTAGATGTGCCCCTTACATACACACACACACACACACACACACACACGAGCATACATATGGCTCTCACCATGCTTTCTTAACTTAGACACTTTAGAGAGCTTTTCTACTATTTATTGATAAAGGAAGGATAATAAGATTTCACCTGGGTCTTGAGTTTTTCAGAGGCAAGAAAATTCTTCTGGTTTATGTGTCATTTTCAACAACCCTAGAATTATTATAGCAGGAAGACTTTGGTGTGCTACTGCCCAACAGAACTGTTGGTTATGATGGAAATATTCATGTCTTCATCTTCACTGTCCAATATGGCAGCCACTAGCCACACATACCTACTGGAACTTGAAATGTAGCCAGTGTCATGGAGGAACTATATTTTAAAAATTTTAATGTTAACAGCTTCATGAAGCTAGTGTTTATTAAACTGAGCAGCTCCACAGGTTTTAGGGGTTTTACAGAAGAGTAGTTTCATAGAAGAGGGATATGAGCTGCAGAGAAATGTGCTAGTGATGAAACCAGGGCAGGAACTCGGATCTCCCTTCTATTTATTCCTGTCTCAATTTAGCACAGCTGCTTCTTCAGCCCAAGTATTTTTAAGCACGGGAAGCAACTCTCAAAGGTAATGTGGCCACACTTCAAGAGGTCGCCTTTTCTTTTCACAGAGTCACATCCACTCGGCACAGCCCATGTGGAGACAGCCTCGTTTTCTCCAGCTGCTCAGCCCTGTGTCACTCGGCCCTCTTCAGGATGTGCTTATCCACCTGCTGCTCCTGTAGTTCAATGCCATTCTTCCTCTCATGGAAGGATGCTCTTCACTGGAGTTTCCTCCAGAACCTCAACACGGCCCTCTCCTATCCCAGCTTATCTTTCTGGCCACATCATTTTGCCCATGAGCCACCAGCAGTTACAAACACTTAGCTCAAGGTCTTCTGTAAGATGAGCCACAACTCAACTTTATTCAACCTAAACTTTCATTTTGAAATGGTTCTTAGATTTATAGAAACATTACAAAGATAGCACAGATGGTTCTAGCATCCCCTGACCTCAGATTCTCTGACTGTTAACAGCTTCCACCTCCACAGCACACTTGCCACAAGCGACGATGTCAGCACTGTTGCCTGATTCAGATCTCACTAGTTTTCCCCGTGTATCCTTTTCCTGTTGCCGGAAAATGTCTAGGGTGTCCCATGTAGTCTTGTCTCCTAAGGCTCCTCCGTTCTCTGACAGCTTTTCAGTCTTTCTTTAGTTTTCATGACCATACCAGTTGTGAGGAGTGTGGGCTTTTCCCTGTGTTTTTCTCATGGGATGGATGGGGCTTGAGGGAGGAGGACCACAGAGGTGGAGGACCACACAGACTTCTATCACGGCCTCCCCCACCTGCTCCCTGGAACCCAGTCACTAAACTCGGCTTTCTCAAGTAGAGAGTCAGCCTCCACCTCCTTAGTGGGGCTGTAGCTACAGAAACTATTTAGAATGCTTTTATGAGGAAGTGGTCTTTTTGCTCCTATTTACTCAGTTATTTATATCTGAAAGGAATTAAGGGTGTTTATTTTATTTTTAAAGTTTTTATTTTTTATTAGTCCACATGCGCAGTACCTAATGTCTACATTCCTTGTGGGGAGGTGGTGCATGTGCATAACACGTCTGCTCTCTTATTTCATCCCCTTCCATTTGAGAAAGATCGCTCTCCCTACTTCCTATTATTTATCTTTTATTTTGCTCTTTATTTATATTTTTTGTTTCTCATATAAAAGAAAACATGCATTATTTAAGCTTGTGTGTCTGATTTATTTAATTTAATATCATGTTCTCAAAGTGCACCCGTTTTCCTACAAATGACTCAAGTTCATCCTGTGTGGCAGAAGGGTATTTACTTTAGACTTTGGACTACAATCTGATATTATTGCTACCTCCACTTCCCTCCTGCTGATTCTAGCCTGAGCCCTTGGTAACTCTTTTGGGTTGGTCTTAGATATTTTCACCATGTAGACCCATCTATATTTGTATTTTTTGCTTTTGGTTTCTTCTTCTTTTTTCTTTTTGTTTTAGCACTTCTTTTGGTACTGTGGGATGGTTCACTTTCTATATTTCTAGCCCCAGCCCTAAAATGAGCCATTTTGGAAGATGCCCTTGTTCCTGTTCTGTGAGATGATCTTAGAAACCAAGATCTTGACACAGGGTCTCGGCTTCTTTGTTAGTTCCGTATCCCACTTGACCAATGCTGATGGGCGCCTGCCTACCTGCTCTCTGTTTCCACAACATTCTCCCTCCCCTCACAGCAAACGTAACGGGGGCTTCCTAGCAATTCTTCCGGAGTGCTGGCTGGAATGTGCTTCTGCTTCCTCATCTGATTGAAATTCTGCTCCTTCTGAAGGGCTCCATTCAAAATGCTCCTCTTCCATGAAGCCTTTCCTAAACACCTACTCAATATCCCATAGCCCTTTGCGCTAGCAAGCTGTGAGGTGCCTGAAGGCAGCACTATGTCGTATTTAAGTTTATATCCCCAACCTCAGCAGTTAGCAGAGAGCCAACGAAATGGCTTTTGCTTAGTGAATCTTACTTGGTTGGGTTAACATCAGTATAACATTCACTCTTTAAGGTACATCAGGGAAAAGGAGAACCACACACACACACGCACAACTACAAAACAGAACCCCCTCTATGGAATTATGACTAATGGCTCCTTCTTGGTCTCATGGCTGGGGATGCCCTATTTCAGTCATATGTTGCTGTGAAACTCAGAAGGAAGAACACTGTAACCTCAGCACTCCCATTCCTCCCAACAGGCCTCATCTGTTCCCAGTATGTGCACGTGGGCAAAGATAAGGCTCAGTCAAACAAACTCACAGCCATTGCAAGTCAGGACACCTTGATAAGGAATAGGCAGTGGCTCATGTTCAAATGAGCTGATTAATTGTGTTGTGTAGACATTTCACTGAAATGGATATCTGTTATCTACTCCATCACATTTATTGTCTAGGTCTTAGGTTTGCAAATAAAACAGGTCACCATGGACAGGGCCACATAACTGAGGTACTTGGAAATGTGTCCCAACTTTGGAAGATTCTGTGACTTTCTTGCAGGCACCATGGGTAACAGTAGCCTCTAGAGGAACCGAGGCTGTTTTCTCCATCAGTCACCCTAGAAACTGGTAATCCAGGGACAAGAATGAAAGTGAATCTTTGGCATGGGGGAGGAGGCACTTCCACCTCATTTTGGGCTTTCGAGGGTGCTTGCTTGAAGTATAGAAAGGGTTAGTGTTGTCCCTATGACATGATGGGATACATGTCATGAAGAAGCAGGCCAACACCTGGTGTCTCCCTGGCAACAGCCACAAACAGTGTGTCAGGAGAAGTGGTCACCACAGCAGAGGCTGCTGTACTCTCTGGTCCCTCTGAATAGTGTTGATGCCCCTTCTGAGTGCTGGCCCCCTGCATTCACCTGCAGCCAGTTCCCAGCACAGTGGCAGTTCCCAGTGCCAGCCCGAGGCTCTGTCCTTCTCAGTGTTATGGTTTGTGTCTGGATGTCCCCTCAAAACCTCATGCAACCATTAGGTGGGCTTCTAGAGTTTTTGACTGACTCATGGTCCAATGTTGGAATTATGGGTGTGAGTGCTACACCAACCTAGGGCGGGTAGCTTGCATACAATGTAAGGGAGGGAAAGACGCTTGCTCTCCTCACCTGCTCTCCTCCCTTTTGCTCTTGCTGCTGTTTCCCGCTGCCATGAACTGTTGCCCTCTGCCATGTGTCACACTGCCTTGGAGCCAGCAGGGTATGGACTGAAACCTCCGCGAACTGTGAGCTAAATAAACCTTTCCTTCCTTAATTTTGGGTGTTGGGTATTTTGTCTCAGCAACAAGAGAAAAGTAACCAAGACACTTGGATACCGCAGGAATGCAGTTTGGAGATTTCTATTTCCTGCATGGGCTACCCTTAATCTGTAGTTTCAGATACAAAGCACACAGAAGGGAATTTCACTTGTGTGGGATTCCTCCCAAAGTATATAGCCTTACCCTAGTCATGAGAGCATCAGACAAGTCCTACAAGGCTGTTCTACAAAATACCTGACCAACACCCTTCAGAAGTACTGCACTCATGCTAGACATGGAAGGGTTACGGAGCTGTTGTGAATTGAAGGCAACAAAGGAGATTTGATGACGAATGCGTTAGATCCTGGATTAGATTTTAGAGCCAAAAGAAAAAGACATCGCATTAAGGGCTGGTAAAATCTGAATGAAGTCTGTGATGCAGACTGTAATCCCTTCATCTTGATTCCAGTACCACTGTCTGGAAGACCTTCAGAATGTTACCAAGGCAGGGAGCAGAATGACACAGAGAAAAGGATTTGGGAACCAAAGAAGCTAAGAAGAATGAGAACTTCTAAACTTTGAGGCTCATAGCAGGGCTGGAGGATAATGGTAACAACCAAATCTAGTTCGTAAGGTTCCAGGCACTTTTTAAAAGGGTTCTCGCTGTACTAATTGATTGGCAAATGGGGTGGATTTGATGCACTTTATATAGGTCAGAACTTGTGACTAACAGTAGCAGGAATGAAGGAGAGGGAGCCATTCAGGAAGACTCCTAAGTTTCTCATTTGAGCGAGTGACCATGTGGTGGTAACCCCAGCCAATGAAATGGGAAGCAGAATGGATGTGGTGGGAAGGAGGAAGATACGCAGCTCAGTTTGGGGCAGGTTGGTTACTAGGTGGCTGCGGGGCATCCAGGTGGGGATGTCTGGAAGGCAGTTAAACAATCACCCTGGGCTTTCTGACAGAATACCTTTGCTGAGGTAGAGATCTGAGAGTGGCTATCGCAGAGGTGATGGCAGAAACTGATGACATCACCCCTGGTGGATGGCATCACCGGGGAAGCAGGGATGAAGGAAAGAGAAGAGGGCTGAGATGGAAGCTGGGAAAACCCAACGATGATGGGAAGAGGAAGAGCATGTGGAGAAGACGGAGAAGTGGGTGTGAGAGGTGGATGAGAACTAGGACAGGATGAGGCCCGGACACTACCTGGCTGGAAAAGGGGACAGTGCCTCCCGAAGAGTCTGTGATGCCAGTCTGAACTGGCACTGATGATCTTGGCAGAAGCCAGCGGAAAGACGGGCAGATATAGGGAATGCTAAATGCTCTTTGGAGAAGCTTGGTTACAGAAGAAGGGAGACACTAAAATAGTTGCAGGGGAACTCCAGGTCACAGAGGCTGCTCAAAACTCTGTCTCTAGGCTGGGCCCTCCCAGGAGCTCCTAATGTACTGCAAACCATTTTTTTTTCTTTCTGGGTATCCCGCTTATGGGTTTCAGAGGTGTATGTCCATCCTTACACCTGTATAGGTCCAAGTTTAAGTTCACAGAAGACGCACGAGCTGTGCAGTGAATTGCCTTTTTGACACAAAGGCTGTAGTCTGAAATAATCTTAATCTGATCATAGGTTGGGGGCCACACCGAAGTGATGCTGGGCTGTTTTGTCACCATTCCTGGAGACTAGGTGGCTCCACGACTGTGTTTCATTACTCTGGGACCTTGCGCTATTCTTGCTTTGAAAGCCTAGCACGGAACATGTCAAGACAGTTTCAGATCCGGATTAGAAGTTTGCTGGAGGGGTTAACAGCCGTATCACTGGGGGACATGCTCAGTGAGGCTCACGGCTTCTCACACCTCCATGTGCCAAAGCCTGTTCCTCTCCATTCTGTATTCAGCTGGAGTTTACAACATTTAAATATTAACACTCATTAATATTGATGTTTGAATACCAAATCAGGTTAGCTTCCTAGAAATTACTAGATTTTATATTAGCCATTCATTCACTCATTCAATATACATGATTTACTGCTGGAGAAGCCTAGATAAATAAATAACATGGGGTTCATGACCTTGAGAAGCCCACATGCATTTATATAAACAGCTATAAGCAACATGGAAAGTCTGATAGCAAGGCACATATATGTACTATAAGTGTGTGTGTACAGATCTGCATTTGTGCAGGTCAAGTATCTCTCATCCAAAATGTGTGGGACCAGAAGAGTTTCAAATTTCAGATGTTCTTCAGATTTGGGAATATCTGCATATTCACATGCATGCACATACATATACACATACATGGGATAACTTAACGATGGCATTCAAGTCTAAACACAGAATTCACTTATGGTTCACATACATTCATGGTACTTACACAGCCTGAAAAGGAATTTTAAAAAATATTTTTGGTGCCCCGACGTTTTGAGAGCAACTCATCACATAGGATCAGGTGTGTGGAATTTTCCACTTGTTTCAGCACTTGGAGCATTTTGGATTTTCCTATTAGAGATGCTCAACCTGTGTATGTGTGTATGTGTGTGTGTGTGTGTGTACACAGACACCTGCATATATGACATATGCACATGTATAGGCTGTGTACTCCTCAGCTATGTATATGGGGGTGGTAAACATAGAAAGGTACTTGACTGTCTCTTCTGGATGTGACTGTACTGGGTTCAAAGGGAGGCGCATAAGATTGGATGGATGAGCAAGAAGGATTTTCCTGAGTAGACAAAGGAGGAAGGGTGGTAGAGGCAGAAAGAAGAGCATGGCGAGAGTATCAGCGTATGAATCTGCATGGCGCATAAAATTCTGTAGCAACGGAGGACATAATAGTAAAACCCACAACAGTGGTACCGGACACTTACTGGCATCTACCAGGTGTCAGGCACTGTTCCGAGAGCTTTACATACATCGCCACATGGCAAGAACCACATACATGGGAATGGCGGAGGTGAGGGTGCAGACTGCTGGTGTTGGAAGGGTAAAATGCTCTGAATGTTACACTGAAGGGTCTGGATGTGGTCTGGGAACTGAACAGTTCTCAGGTAGGACTGGCAAGACTGGACTTGGAATTTAGAAGATTTGTCAGCCAGCTGCAGAGGCAACACAGCAGACGAGCTGAGATGGGAAGTAAAGTTGGAAGGTTTTTCAACAGTTGAGACAAAGGCAAACCAGACAGTGAAACTGGCAACAGGGATGGATTGAGGAGAGATTTTTAAGCAAGAAGAAATGGGCCTTTGGACCTGTAATCCACGAGGACAGATTGGCATGGAGAGGAAGGAAGCACCTTTGGAAGAGTAGATAAGCTCAGCCTAGAGGCATCCAGGGGAAGGCAGCTGGTGGGCAGCTAGACCGCAGTCTAGGACTTGCGGGGAGGTCTGGGGCAGTGAGGAAACCCCCATTCGTTCAAGATGGATTTATCCTTTCCACACAGAGGTCACTCCTGAATTCTCCTTTCTGTCCTCTCTGGCCTTACATTTTCACATCAACAGTTGTGCTACACAAGGGTACATATTCACCTGCACAGAGGTGACACAGGGGCAGAGATACATACTCACACATACTGTCACCCAGACCAGAGAGGACACACACAGGTCCACAGACCATTGAGGAATAGACATGCACACTCCACAGAGGACACAGAAACACACACAGGCCCACACACTTCCATAGGTCACAGAGGGACACACACACACACACTATACACACAGATCACAGGAACATATACACACAGGTCCATAAATCAGAGGGACACACATACAGCCACACACAGGACCATAAATCATGGAGCGACACATACATGCATATGTATCCATAAATCACAGAGGAATACACACTCTTATACATACAAGAATCATAGAAGGACATATACACAGGTATCTACAGGTCACAGGAGGACATATACAGGCACACAGTCCTCAGACAACAGAGGGATATGCACACATAGCCATGGGTCACAGGGCACGCACGCGTCCATGAATGACAGAGCCTAAAAACACACACACCCCACGTGTAAATACACCTAGAGAGGGCACAACAGCACAACTGTCCAGACAGGGGAGGCCTGTTGTCCGACGATACAGTGGACTCTTCATTTACCCAGAAGATGACCCTGGACTCCTAGGGGGCGCAGGCCCATCTGGTCATCAGACTCACTCTGCATCTCCTCATGTAAAGCAGATCCCGAAGCCCTCACTGCTCTGTGACTGTCACACTCAAGCCCCGTCCCGGTGAGCGCAGCGCCCGCCTTGCTGGGACCCAGTGGCCATCCACACCACGCTTGACGCGCTCCTACCAAAGAGCTTCTGTAGGACTTGGCCGTCGTATAAATCTTCAGCCAGGTCTTTCACAATGATTCTCTCTCCAACCAGCACGTCGTTAATCCAGTCAATTAACACCTATGGAGAGAGAAAACAGAAGAGTCACAAGGTATTTTCTTATAGACTAGCTTTCGTAACCTGGACAACTAGGACCTAAATGCACTGCCCTTTAAAGACAGCAGTGATCCAGGGGACCCAGTGCCATAGGCAGGCAGGTCACAGGGTGAATCTGGAGGCCCTGTGTGTTTCTGGGTGTCAGCCCTCAGGGGCTGGCAGCGTCAGTGCCTCTGCTGATCTCTTCTGGCCCCATTGCTTTTTCCCTAACAGTAAACAACACTGTCAAGGTAGGCGGGCTCTCGAGTTACACAAATGGGTTAAAACCCACCTCTACGCACGCGCTGCTCTGGGTGCCACTTCATTGATGTGTGTGTGTATGTGTGTGTGTGTATGTGTGTATATGTGTGTATTCCTCTGGCATCTGTGTGTGTGTGTCCACTCCTCTGTGACCTATGGTGTGTGCACCTATTTGTCCTCTATGAACTTGGGTCTGGGTAGCCCTGTGATCTATGTTCCTGAGCCTCTGCTTCCCTATCTCCAAATCAGGATGAAAGCATCGCCCACATAGGTGGTAGAAAAGAGTTACCAAGTAATAGGTGATTAAAAGCAGTCTTATTCATATGTGAAGTGTCCTCTCATGAGGACAGTTGACGAGGTATCCCCCATGCTCAGGAGGGCTGGTCAGCATGGAAGGAAACAGGCTTGCTCAAGGTCACAGAGCTCATAGCTAGAGACAGCAGAGGGTCCCTGGTCTCCTGGTCCTCAGTAGCAGTCACTGGCCGAGGCCTGCATGTGCCAGGCACCGAGTGGAGGCACTGCCTGTGATGCTCCATTTCATTAACGTACACAACGCCCTCGGGAGGCATGTATCACCAGCTCCGGTGTTTAGCTTGCATACTACTTTGCTTTTTAATTTTCCTTTGTCTTTACTAAGATAGTATTTATATAAAATCAAGTCATCTTAGTCACTTTCCTTATTGCTGAGCCACAATATCAACACCTACAAATTAAACGAGCAGAGGTTTACTCTGGCTCACGTTTCAGTCCATGGCTGGCCAGCCTCAAGGCAGGACGGGAGGGCAGAGGGGCTGCGGGGAGGAGAAACTGCTTACTTCATGGAAGCCGGGAAGCAGACAGCAAAGGGAGGAGCCATGAAGGGACATTCTCTTCCAAGCCATGCCCTCAGTGACCTGCCTCTGCCAACCTGACCCCGCCTCCCAACAGTAAGTCAGCCACAGCACCTCATGATCCACTCACCTTCCAACGGTCTCGCCTCTGAGTGCATGAGGTTTTGGGGAGGGGTCACTTCAGCTCTAAACTATAGCCCAAATGAACCAGTTTTATGCATAAAGGGATGAGTTCTGATCACTACACAGTTGCGTGGTTCTTAGCACAACCCCGAGGCAGAACAGTTCTCTCTCCCTAAGAGCTGATGGAGGAGCCCTGTCTCGAGACAGAGTGGTGGTAATTACGAGTACGTACTGTGTACCAGGAACAGCCTGTATCCAGCACAGTAATACCCAGTCTGGCCTGTCCTGGAGAGGCTTGTGGGGGGAGTGAAATGAAGTCCCCATCTCAGGACTGGGGAGTCCATGGTACTAAGGGGAAGCAGAGGGGCACTCATCTCATTGGAGGAGATTCTTAAAAACAGAGTACGAGTGGACCCCAAAGATAGTATTTAAAGATGGACAAAGCAGCGAAGATGTGGAAAACATCAAAGCTCTCCCTGACAGCGAGGCAGTCACCTGCAGGGTGACACTACGGCCTTGGACGATGCCCGAGGGCTCAGGTGTACCTGCAGTAGTGCGTGTCTCCAAACCCTTCTCTGTGAAACTGAGCCCAGGGGCAGGTCTGGTAGGGGAGACCAGTGCTGAGGCTGAGCCGGTCAGAGACCACGTTGACCAGGTCTCCCATTGGAGGTCTCCCAGGCAGGCAGCAGCACGGGGCAGCCCAAGGGTGGACCCTGTGCAGGGCTCCTGCTCACCGTAGCCCAACTCCCTGAGGAGCACAGTGCCAGGCAGAGCCTCAACCCACAGCTGTCCCGCTTCTGCCTGTACAGCGAGGTGAGGCTCAGAGTCCTAGCAGACCAGAGCAGCCATGTGTGAGTGCAGCACTGGTAACACCAGGAAAGGGCCAGATGTCGAACATGCACAAGCCAGACCACCCATGGGCTCAGATTAGGGCCCAGCATATAGGGCTGCAGGGCTTCCAACCCTGGCCACCTTCTTTCTGCTACCTCCTTCGGCTCTAGAGTAAGGCACAGATGTAGGCTGGAAATAGAAGGGATACTTATCTACCTCCTCTTAGAAGCCTGAGGCAGAATTTCCTCATCCAGAAAATGGGGATGACACTACCTCACAGGGCACTTTTGAGGGTCCTTGAGGAAAGCAGTACAGTATGTTGTGAATGCTCAGGTCCTGGCCAGTGTGAGCTCCTTGGTCCTGACTTCTCCAGTGCTTATGACCAACACTATCCAAGGGGCACTGGTCAGGTCAGATGGCCATCTACTGACCACGAGCTGCCTGAGGGCAGGACTGCTGTGACTGCACAAAACAGTTGCTCCATAGATACTTGCTGAATGGGGTTGACCAGAAAGCCTCTCCCAGCCTCTCACCTTCATCAGTTCTTGGAGTTTGGGGTCACTGCGTGAGTTTGGATCCACCATGGTCCGCACTTCATTCTCCTCTTTAAAAAGAAAAAGCAGTGAGTGGCGTGGTTTTGCAGGGAAGTGTTAAGCTCGTGCGAAGGCGCAGGAGGCAGTTACCCAGCATGGTGTCCTCCGGGTCCAGCTCGAAGGGGATGGGGCTGAGGGGCAGGTTGATGGCATTCATGCCCTCCTCCTGAAGCTCTGAGACTGAAAGACAAGGAAGAACTGGTCACTTCGAGCCGACTGACCACAGGGAGCTTGGGTCTGTGCTTGAGGAAAGCAGTACAGTACGTTGTGAAAACACACGTGTTTGATACCGATATTGAGGAAAAGCCCCATCAAGGTTAGATCACAGCCGTTACCCAGCTGGTGATTGATTTGTGGCTCCTCCTTGCTAAAACGACCTAATTACTCTCTTCGTCTTACCTCTTCTGCCTGTCATTTCCCTGGATTTCCAGGGAATGGAAGTGAGAAGGTCTCATTGGGCCTGGTGGCACAGGCCTATAACCCTAGCACTCTGGGAGACTGTGGCAGAAGGGTCTCAAGTTCAAGCCCAGCCTGGGCCATTTAGTGACCTGGTAAGGCCCCATTTCAAAATAAAAATCTGCACTGCAGATTTTCTGCATGGGTACAATGATCCCCAGTACAGAAAAAAAAAAGGTAAAGGGAGGCCTCACCAGTACAGAAATCCACCTCCCCCCAGAAAAGATCTCAGGAAGAATGGCAGTGGGGTGAGCATCGCTTTTTTTTTAATTTTAAAGATAAAAGGAGGGAAACATTAACAGACATACAACATTTTACAACATATCACAAGCACAATACAGACAATACAGAGTTACAAACAAAGTGGTAGGGAATTAACAATGGTGGTTGTATTACATATTGATACCTTCAAAGTGGCTTCTCATGAAAACAGATATAGACATGCAATACTGGTCAACCAAAGACTCATTGACAGTTTCTTTCAGCATAGAAATAGAAGACAGAAGAACAACCATGTTAACTATCCTGTATATACATACATACAAAATTTCTCCTTCTTTCCCTTCTCTTTTCCCACATCCCAGAAGCCCTTTACTCTTCAGTGGTTTCCTATCATTTCACAGTGTCTATCATACCTCCGAGTTTAAATTAACTCTTTCAAGTTTAAATCTTGAATTTTTTTAATGTTTTTTTTTTTTTTTTTGTACCAGGAATCGAACTCAGGACCTTGCGCTTGCCAGGCAGGTACTTATGCCACTGAGCTATATCCCCGGCCCGAGCATCGCTTTCTCTCTGACGCCTCCGCCTTCTCCCCATGCTTCCGTCCAGGCTGGGTTTAGTATGAGCCTTGCCACCTCAGTTCAGCCCTCCTCTTGTTCACCCCTCCAGACTGCTGTTCTGGTCTGGCTCCCCTGGCACCCCTCTGGCCCCCACACAGGCACCACATCAGGACCTCCCTGTCCGGATCCTCGCTCTGGCTCTGGCCCAGGCTGGTGAGCTCTCATGGTTGTGGGGCCTAGGGCCAGGCGATCTCACCTCTCCAAGTCTGTTTCCTCTGTGAAAATGAATAGCTCTCCCCGATGACCAGCAACCACTTTTCAAGTCCTAGAAATTTACAATTCCATTTTCCTCAAGCAACATTGAAAAGGGTCAATGACCACACAAGCCCGGGCAACCTGCTCTTCCACAAGCACCCCCTGTCCCCCGCAAAGAGCCCTGGTAAAAAATCCCCACCACCCACCCTACTGTGCGATGGGCACCAGCTGAGTGCTGACCTCGGATTACCCCGCCTGAGAGCCAGCTCACAGCCTCTTACTTTCTCCAATTAAGCACAGAAAGACCATTTTTGCTGAAGGCGTTGGTCACCAAGAGGTTCTCAAGGAGCTAATATGGGAGCTGCCACCAACCTTAATAAAAGCAGTGGGCCATCTTTCCATTTAATTTTTTTCTTTTTATTGACTCAGGCCTCCCTGATTGCCAGCATAGGTTTGCAAGGACTCTTAAGCACAGGCAGCCAGTTACAAAGAGTTCTTTCAAATCAACAGACTCACTGATAGCTGCAGCTGGATAGGGAATGAGCCTGCTTCACGGAGAGGGGAAAGCAGGCACTGGTGTTCACTCCCTTAGCAGGCACTGGACAAGCATGTGGCACATCACCCAGGGACTCTCGAATCTCCAGATTCACAGACATCCAGCATTCTGTAAAATTCTTGTCCACAAAATACAATAGAAAGGTAATAGTTGACAACTTCAAAGCTTTAATGATTTTGGAAGGAAGAGATTGCATTTATTTTCTAGCTAAGTACACCTGTGTCCCTATACTCCTATAATCTCTTCTAATGTCCTCTAAGTCTAGTAGATTGCTCTTTTTCCAGGCTATTTCTCATAAAGAGATATAACCTTTTTTTGTTGTTGTTTTGGAAATAGGGTCCCACTAAGTTGTCCAGGCTGGACTTAAACTTGTGTTCCTTCTGCCTCAGCCTCCTGAGTTGCTGGGATTACAGGCCCCATCATGCCCAGGACACACAATTGTGCACACAATGAGCAGCAGAAGTGAAGTTGTCTTAAATATGAATGCAAGGCTGAGCTCCTAGCTTGGGAAGAAGCTTGTGGCTACTCCGGACTTTCTCTCTTCTAGCTATGCTCTCCCTGCAGGTCTGTGCTGTCTTGTATAGCAGCCACTAGCCACTTGTGCCACTGATGTTACAGTGAAATAGATGCTCAGTTCCTTAGTTTAAGTGCCCAGTGGCCTGAGTGTGTTGATGCCTTCTGTCCTGGATAGGACAGGCATGGAGCTTTTCCCACGTCACAGGAAGTTCACCTGCATGGTGTGGAAGCCCATTTATCTAAATGCTGAGGATGTCCACATGGAAAACTCCAGCCCAGACCTGACCCTGGGTTGCAGGCTTATGAACTTTAACTGCTCGCTCAGTGCCTTCTGGTAAGGCTATTAACAGAGGTCTCAAAGCAGAACTTGTAATTTCCAACACCCTCATACCACTGTACAGCACAAAAACAGACTTGTTCTTTCCCACCCCTGTCCTTCTAGATGGGACCACTGTTTGAACAATGGTTCAAGCCAAAAATCCAAGGCATCATGAAGTTCTCCTTTTTCCTGACCTTTAGCACGTAATATATTGGCAAGTTTTCTAGGTTCTACCTCTAAACCAGGCCCTCACCACGCCTGCCATCTCCTGACCACATCTTGGTTCAAATCCACGTTCTGTTTCACCTGGATCACCAGAACCTCCGTCTCTGGGGCCTACTACTTTTTCTTGCATTTCCCCACCTACTTGGCATAGTGAAAGTAAGATGTAAATAGAATTACACATTCTCCTGCTTTCAACTTTTCTGTGGCTATTCATCACACTCAGAATAAACCCTAACTCTGTACAGTGACTTACAAGACCCTCTGATTAGCCTTCTGTTTGCCGTTCATGTTTTATTTTCTTGGTAAGACTCATCACAATTTGAAATAATTATTATTGCTATATCTGTTATCTATTTCCACCCCAACTCCCAGAAGATAAGCTGAGTAAGGGCTGGTACTTTTTTTTTTTTTTTTGTCTTTTGAGACAGGGTCTTGCTATATAATGTAGGCTGGTCTTGAAGTCACTGTGTAGGCCAGGTTGGCCTTGAACTTGTGATAATCCCCCTGCCTCAGCCTCCCAAGTTCTGGGAGAACTGGTACTTTTTATCTTCTATTCATTATTAGATCCCAAAGAGGCCAGATGTACAGTGGTTAGGAGCCAGATGGCGTAGATTCAAATCCAGGGCCTGCCACATATTAGCCATGTGACCCTGGGCAAGTTTACAAGCCTCTTGTGTCTTAGTTCCCTCACCTACATAAATGGGAGTGATAATAATATGGCCAACCTCCTAGGGTTCCTAGGAAGATTAACGAGTTAACCTATGCATTCAGAAATGTGCCTGGTGCCTGGTCAGAGCTGTGTAAATTTATGTTGCTGTTATTATAACCTGCTATTATTGCTGAAAATAATACCTCGAGCATAGTGTGCACCCGAGAAATATTTGCTAAATAAATAATCAGAATGTTAAGACCACTCTTCATCTGCATGGGTTATGCGTGGAGGCAGAAATTGCCAAAATGGTTTACAGGATGGAAGGATTTTAGCTTGTCCCCAGGGGAAAAATGCATTTACTTTTTAGACCAACCCTCGCATATGCAGGTATCTGGGGCAGCACTTCCAGCTTACATTTTGTAAGAGAAGAAAAGCCGCATCTGTCCCAAGATTGTTGGACAGCCAGAACCAATTTGCAAATATAAAAAAAAGTATTTAAACATCTCTTGAGTGTGGCTAGAAAAGCAATCTTCACAGCCAGGATTCCTAAAGGTGGATCTGAACGGAATCTCCTTTTACATGGAGATCCTTGTTAAAAAGGTTTTCAGATGAAAAAAGCTGTAGTCAGAAACCCTCCCTCCGCCTTGCCTCTTTAATTCACTCACAGAGACATAACAAACCCAAGAAGAAAGGCTGAGATATGTTTGCAATTGGAAATGTTTTTTCAGGAAATGACTTGGTACAGGAACATCATTCCCATTCCATTAGCCGCTGACTCCCAGCCAACTGTTTGTAAAACTGAATATGCAAACTGCCCCATTCAGGCCTGGCCCCGCCCCATGGGGCTCCATTAGAGCCACTTTCCCAAAACAGTCTGCCTGGTTTGGAGGATTCGTTTCTATTAAGCCAGAGCACGGCCCAGCAGAAGCCCTCACTGATCCCAGTGCTCAGAAAGACAAAAGGGCTGCGGCTGAATTTCCTCAGCACAGAATCTGAATCTGCTGTTTATCCCTGAACCTCCTCTAACAATCCAAAACTGGATCTGAGCGTGCGGCCCTCGGTGCCTCGCAGCGCCATTAATCATAACTTAATAAACAGCTCAGATGCCTGACAGAAGGCCCGGCTGGGGCAGGAGGGAGACTGCCTCGCTCCTGAAGTCAGCACCAGCTTTTATTTTCTGATGCTGGGACCAGCTGTACAGCAGAAAGTACACACACAGGCTTCGCAGTGCAAAAGACCTGGATCTGAATCCTATTTTTATAGGACCTTTTGTGATTTAACCTCCCTGAATTTGGTATAAAACAATTCTAACACAAAAGCTTAGCTGAGACTGGTGATTTCCTTTCCAATATCTACTCTTTCTCTCCATTAAAAAAAAACCCTTATATTATTTCAGTACATACCCTTTCCTCCTCTGTTACAAGGTGAGGTTCTGATTGGTTGAACTAATAGTCATCTCAATTCTTATAGAAGTCATTGGCCCAGTCACTGTCTTATGATACACAGCACGGTCATGTGATACAATACTAGTCTGTGAGTGGTGATAGAAAAATGGTAGGAGTATTTATGAATAGTTTTCCTCCATTTTAAAGAGAGACACAAGGAAGAGAAGGATCTTTCTCCTTCTAATCATTATTGTATGAAGATGTTATGCATTGATTTGCCGCAGCCATTCTGTAGCCATGAGGTGACTTAGTTGGAAGAAGAAGCTAATATGCTGAGATGGGCACAGAAGAAAGAAGGAAGAGAGTTCTTGTTGATGGCATTGAGCTACTCCAGCTCTGTGTGTCTCATCATAGGAGAGGAAATAAATTCCCTACTGTTTAAGATGGGAGAGTAGGTGTTTTCTGGGACTTGAAGCTTGGATCTCCATAAATGATACACGGGGACATCAGGATGATACATTTGATGGGCAAATAGAGTAGGTCTGCAATTAGAGGTAATTTCCCCTCCTCAAAGAACACCAGGGTATAAACAAGTATGGAGAAAAAAATGAACAAATGTTTCTAAAAGTAAAGAAAAAAAGTCAATTTATGGAGCCCAGTAATTTCAGTCATTCAACCAAGAAATATTACTAGGTGCTCCTCTGAAGCGGACTCTATGCTAGCCAGGGATGCATGTTTAGAGACCAGATATGAGCCTGCCTCAGTTTGCTCACAGGTGGTGGGAGAGGCAGGCCCATAAACACAAAGCACATCTGTGCAAAAGCAGCAAGGAGTGGACAGCAGAGCTGGTGTTGAGTGTGGTGTTTATGTCGAGTGCAGGGGATGTAGAGGGCACAGGGGTGAGGAGGAAAGAATGGACAGGCAGATAAGAGGTGGGGTCAGGTGCTTGGGTCTTGAATTTAATTGGTCATATAACAGAATGCCTAGAAATGCCCAAATACCTAGAAATAATGAGCAATTATAACAAAGTTGCAGGATATGAGGTTAACCTACAGAAGTCAATGCCTTCCCATATATTAGCCATGAATGATTGGAATTTGAAATTAAAAGCACAGTACCATTTACAATACTTAGGTTTAAATCTAAGAAAACATATTCAGGATTGATATACAGACGATTACAAAACCCTGATGAAAGAAATCAAGGAAGATCTAGATAAATGGAGAGATATTCAGTGTTCATAGATTGGAAAACTTACTATTGTTAAGATGTCAGTTAGTCTCAACTTCATGTATAGATTTGATGCAATCTCAGTCAAAATCACAGCAAGCTGTTTATTTTGGATTTTGACAAACTGATTCTAAGGATAGCCTGGAAACTCAAAGGCAAAAGAAAGTCTACCTACGCATAAAGCTATTTCACGTGGGGTATAGGTTAGCAATTCTGATACTGCTATACATGTACACTAGAATTGAACAATTAGTAAATAAATGGACAGTGGATGGTAGGAGCCAGGTTTCTCACTATTAAGAGTGAAAGATTACAGACAAATAAAGAAAGAAGGCTAGGACAATGCCTGTGGTAACAGAACAAATTTGGTGACATCAGGAAGAACTCAAGTTTAGTTCAATATAGATACAGGTAACTACACACAGAACTAAGAGATATATGCACTTTTATGGGTTAATGCATATATTATTATTATTATTATTATTATTATTATTATTATTATTTTATTGCTGTGTTAGCTGAAAGGTCCTAAAAAAAAATGACTCCCCAGGGTCTGGGGATTTAGCTCAGTGGTGCAGCACCTACCTGGTAAGTGTGAGATTCAGAGTTCGATTCTAGATAGCCCCTCCACCTAACAAAAAGACTTCCCAATAGCAATGAACAAACCTAGGGCCCAGGTCTTGGAACCATAGTTCCTTGGAAAAACGGTTAATTCTAAGACTGGAGATATACAAGATAAGCCAGGAACTAGAAAGTGAAGAAGAGGAAGAGGAACAGAAAAAAGGAGGGGGATGTCAAAGGGAACAGGCGCCACCTACAAAGGACTGTCAAAGCTGGAACAATTTTAGCAACAAAATGAAGTCGTACTGGATTATAACCCAAAGCATAAAATAAATATCCATCAATCCATTCTGAGATAAATGAATGGAGAAATTAGTAAGAGAGGGAGGAGACAACTATTCTGTGCAAAACTCCAGGTGATTCATGTCGATCTCTGCAGTAAAACAAGGGAGCGTAATTCCTTACTCAGTTGGAGTGGACTATGCATAGTGACTTTCTGCTTTTTGGAGTACTGCATGGAGAGGCAGGAAATAGCATAACTTTACAGTGGAGAAACCTGAGGAACACTACCTCAGCCAGATGGTCAAGATCAACATCCACAGTCATACGTCACGCTGATGTTGTGCACTTTTGATACTATGTGATGAATATATTCTCTAGGGCATTTTACCTTTGTGGGTTTCCTAGATTAATCATGAGAAAAACACCAAATTCTAGTGGGAGGGGACCCTGCAAAATACTTGATCAATACTCACAACTTCACAGCTAAGGGGGGACTAAGAAGCTGGGGATGACAAAATGTCAGGTGGATCCTTAGAATAGAAAACACAGGTTAGGTTAAAAACGGAAGCAATCTGAGTAAATTATGGACTTCAGTTAGTAATAATATTATCAGTGTTGGTCATTAATTGTAACAAGTGTACTATGTTATTGTAAGATAATAATAAATGAGGAACCAGTAGGATATATGGAAAACTCTGTACTAACTTTGCAGTTTTTCTGTAAATCTAAAACTATGGCAAAAATAGTATTTTTTAAGAAATCAATCTGAATTTGCTATTATTGCAAAAAGATATATAACGTTCATGGGGAACGGAAGAATCCATCATTTTACAGGACACATATGTTTCTTCCCATCACCAAGGAGATGGTGATAATTCACCCATCATTAACTGAGTTCTACAGACACATTTATACAGGACACAAAGGACAAAGATCATTTCAGAGCCCTAAAGTGCAAGCTGTACTCATTCCCAACTGAGAATTCAAGTTTCCAGGAAGAAAAGCGCATGGTTGTCTTTTTAAAAAATTGTTTCCAGGGCTCTGAGAGAATACAGAGCTTCCTCATCACTTAAGGATGCCTGGCAGGGACATTTATACTTTCTTGGAGGGAGTCTGTCTCACTAGGGAAATCATCACTGAGGTTTGGTGGTCTCTTCCATGATTTCCTCTGAAAATTTTACATGTCCATGGTCCCTGATGGAGGTCTTTATACCAGGGGATCTTGTGTTAGTTTTCTATTGCTGTAGCAGCCATTTACTGGAAACTCTAGTGTCTTAAAATAATACAAATGTATTATCCTTACAGCCCTGCAGTTTACTTAGAAATCCAAAATGTGTCTCCCTGGGCTAAAGTCATGGTGTCAGCAGGGCTGTGTTCCCTTCTGCAGTCTTTAGGGATCATTCATTTTCTTCCATTTTCTAGCTTCTACAGGCTACCCGCATCCTTTGGCTTGTGGTTCCTTTCTTCCATCTTCACAGCCATTGGTGGGGGTAGGGGTCAGAAACTCACACTGAATCTTTTCTGCCCTTCCTCACTTTGAGGTACCCTGTAATCACACTAGGCCCACCCAGATCACCCACAGCACTCTCCCTATTTTAGGATCAGGTGCTTAGCAACTGAAATTCCACCTGTAACCTCAAATCCCTTTTGCCACATAAGGCCACCTTCACAAATTGTGGAAATTAGGGTGCAGACATCTTTGAGGGCACCATGGTTCTACTTACGATAGCTTTTTTCCACTCAGGGGACAGATTCTGCTGTTAATATGCACCCTTCCCTACAACATGTGGGTTCACTTTTCCTCCATGTGGTTGCTCCCCCCAAAAAGAAAAGCAAAATCCCAACCCCACTCACCCAGTCCCTTAAACAAGAAAAAATTTTATTACTTTTGACAAAATGATGCTTGTTTCAACAGCCATAGTTTATGGCATGGGAATCAATTCTTGGTGGCCTTAACAGACTGCCAGGGTCTCACCACACTCTCCTGTACTACACACAGCTGTTTGGTAACGAGGGTATGACTTCCGGCCCTTGGAGCATTGCCAAAAAAAAAGCAAAGGGAGAGGCTGGTGTTGTGATGGGAGCTGACAGGAGGAGGATCTATAGTCCTGAGTCTCGCAGTTTCCACTCGTTGTTTTGGTCAGTTTTATAATCTGCAGAACTGGAAGGCTGCCAAACAAATGGTCCCTAGGTATTAAGTCACTGTTTAGCCAAGCATGTGACCCAGGGGCCCTCCAATCACTGCGAAGCATGGGAGGATGTCCAGGCTCCATCCGGGCAGCCAGAATCATCCGAACGGCAACACTGGCAAAGGTCTCATGCAAGCCACAGGGGTGAAACACTACACAGGCACAGAGGTGCAGGCTTTAAAGTCTGCCCCTCCTTAAGCAGAGGGTGGTGTGGCTGTGCCGCTGTGGGTGTATATTGTGGAAATGCCACATCACTGTGTATGGGTGTGTCTGTAAGGGCCTGGGGAGGGAAGGCACAGAACCTGATCTTGTAAGGCTGACTGCACGCAAAGTGCAGGGACATGAGTGACCCAACTAAGGGCAGCCAGGGGAGAGCTGGCACCGTGCATCTCACAGACTCCTGAGCATGCATGGGGCATCTCCAGTGTCAGGGCTAGACCGGGAGATCTGAATGCAAAAGACAGACAAGTACCATCTGCTGGGCTTGGCTGGCTCTGAAGGGGAGCTACCTTTGCTGGCCCTCAGCTCAGGAGAGTGCCAGGCACCTGATGGCCACTGAGGGCTTGACAGAGGCCTGGTGGGTGGTGGCTGGGGGTGTATTCACAAACCATGATGGGATAAGGGCCACCAAGCGGTCGGATCCAAGTCCTGAGAGCACAGTGCAGAAGCCTTGGAGGCCAGCAGGGCCCAGGGGCACAGGAGACCCCGTTGCAACCTCTCCTCCTCCCTGGCCCGCTTCCTTCTGTGCAAGTGAAGTCTCCATTCTTCATCTCATTCTCCGCGGCTCTTTAGCCTTCCCATCTACTTCCTCCTTATTTATTAATCCACAACAGCCAGTCACTTATTTTTGCAGTGGCCCCAGACTACTTCAAAGGTGCCGCATCAACCACTCATCCACTTGAAATCCCAGGGTGTGATCGCCACACAAACGACAGTTCTCAGTGTGGCCGGTACGCAGGCCTGGCATGGCTGTGTTTCATGGGGTCATTTTGCCGGCAGGTGAATTCTGGGTCTGTCTCAACATCAGAGCTGGGGATATAGCTCAGCGGCACAAGTTCCTGCCTGGCAAGCAGAAGGTCCTGAGTTCAATTCCCAGTACCAAAAAAACCCCCCAAAAACCTAAATCAACATCAGTCAGTGGGTTACCCTGAAGGAGCATCCTCTGTGGAGACTCAGGCTGGTGTGAACCATGACGATGATGGTGAGAAAGCGCACTGGCTATACTCCCTGGATGGGGCATGTGCACACTGGTGTACGTGCATACCCGTTCCATCTTCACCACAATTCTATGAGTAACTACTGTTAACTCCATTTTACAGAGCAGGAAAACAAAGCCCAGAGAAGTCATACAGTCTGATCAAGGCCACACAGCTAGAAAGTAGAACCTGGATTTGACCCCAGGCCAGCTAACTCCGGAGTTCACATCCTTATCACTGTACCACATGTGTGGTCTCTGTTTTATGTAACAGCTTTTAATTTTTCTATGGAAATATATAGTTCATTAGGTGAAGCGGATGAAATGTTCCCAAAGACAATGTGTACCTCTTTTTAGAGAAGTGAGGGGAGGCTTGAGCCTCACAGCAGCAAGTAGAGGGCTGTGGGGGCTCTGGGGACAGGCACAAGTTACCTTCATGGAGAAGGAAGCCAACATCTGGTTTCCATGACTTTCCTCAAAAGGTCTCTGGAGGACTGTAACCGCCATCTCCTTTCCCCAGTGTCTTGGTGTGGTGTCATTTGAGAGCTGAAAAGAACTCCCAGGAAAGGGGTGAGGAAGGAAGGAGCCAGGCCGAGCCCTAGAAGAGCCAATGAAGTTGCATCACCCGCTGTTCTGCTGTGGGTACCGTGGCTCAAGGCCTCTCTGAAGAAGCTGCAGGAAGGGTCTTGAGGAGACTTCCCATTGGTTGAGGTCCCTCTCTTCCCTTAGGGCCTCACCAGACGCAGCCTGAGGGGGCTTCACAAACTGGAGCCCAGGTTGGAAAATGAAGGGGGGTATGTTGGTAAGGTGGGTACCACACTGTTTAGCATAGATAGCAAAACCCAGAAGAGGCTTGTGGGGTACAAAAGCATCTGTACCCCACAGGCTGGGAGGCCTCTGTCCCCAGGAGGGAAATCATAGGAGATAAAGCGCAAGTTAAGAAAGTATATTTTTAGGATAAATCTGGGAAGGGAACATGTTCTTTTCCTCCAAAGAAGAAGTGACAAGGACCAGATCGGCCACACTATCCTTTGTGTTGTGACACCAGGCCCACACCACTCAAACAGAAACATTTCCTTAGTCCTGACTCTCTGACAGCCTGCAGTGGACACGACCAGGATCTGGGCCCTGTCCCAGGCTTCCCTGGGCCTGGTCCGAGAGGACGCAGGTGGCACTGGTGGGCAGCCTGCTTCTTCCGAGCCCTACGTGGGTTCTCACCTGTGCTGAGCTCTTGCCAGAGGCTTTCCAAGCACTACTTCACCCTTCCCAACCCTCTGGGCAAGGGTCGCCTTCCCTGGGACCACAGGTGAGGTTGGAGACCTAGCTTACCCCACTGTCGTGACTACTGTCCCCAGGGAAGTCAATGAGCCCTTTGTGGATGGCACGGGCCACACAGTGCTCAGGAGGGAATGAGCCCTTATGCTGGCAGCTCATAGTCACACACACCAGGAGGGACTGGGCTGGGCTTTGTGGCAGCACCAGCCCTGTCTTTCGGGGACAGAGCATCTCACACACCGGCGAGCAGCTATACATCCGGGTGCCTATCTGAGGAACACCTGTCTCCCCCATTATTCCGGGTGCTCCAGGAGGACGGAGGCCTTGCCCATGCTCTCTGCCAGCACCTGACACACAATGAGTGCTTAATCGTATTTGCAGAATGAATGAACAGGATGGCCACGCAGGCCCCTGAGCTGTTTTCCCTTCCAGCAGAGTCTCACAGCCAGATCAACAGCTCTACTTTGCACATCACAGCTCCAGCAGCCCGGGCTCTGCAAAGGTCAGGAAGGATGAGCAGCGAAGGCAGCGATGGGGGAGGAGGCAGGCGGGCAAACGTGCACTGGTCCTGAGAGCCAGGCTTCAGGACACTTGGTCAGAAGCACTTGTGCTCATCCTACAGACCTTCTCAGCATTAACACCCCAGGCCCTGGCAGACCTGGAAATTCAGGGCTGTCACATTGGAAATGGCAAAAGCCTGCCAATCACTGTGCAGCACGAAAGTTATATTTTCCCTGAACCAACAATCTATGTTGACAGCAAATCTGCACAGGGAACCTATTAAAAGAAATTGTAGTAAATCGGAGATGCTTTAACTGTCTAGCGTTCTGCTGATTGCATGCCCAGCACTCCCACTGTACCTTCCTTTCGTACAACCTTCCATTTGGTTCAATTCAGTGCATAATTATCAAGTCTTGACTATGTGCAAGGCAATGTGTTGGGAGCCTCGTTCTGGCTGCATCTGCCAGGCCCCAGGCATAATTTAACTTACAGACAAAAGTAAACAGGCGCAACAGAAGCCGAGTGAGGCCACGGAAGCTGCAAACACCATTTCAAAGAAGCAGTATTTTACCCATGTGAGCAAGTGTGTGATAGCTGGACCCATTCATTCATTCATTCATTCACTGACACAGGTGTTTAACAGCATTATTGAGCAACTTTCCAGGGTCAGGACTGCATTTGTTCCTGGAATCTGGGGGATAGATGGGAACCAGCTTCAGAGTACAGCACAGCATTCTATGGGAGCCCACGAAGTATCACTTCACTTGGCTGGAAGTGGAAATCAGGAAGGGCTCCTCAAAAGAGGAGGTACTTCAGTGGCTTTTAAAAGAGAGCAGGGAGTTCATCAGGTGAAAAGGGAGCGAGACATAGCAAAGGGCCAAAGACAAGAACATGCATGGAAAGACTGGCTGGAGGCTACTACAACTGTGTGGTATTGCAAGCGAGTTAAGCCAAGGTCATGTGTGCAGTATGTGCAAAGTATGGGTCTAATCCTAAAAGCAACAGGGAGCCATGGGTAAGGAAGCAGAGTCTTGCAGGTCTGTAGGTGGCTCTGAAAAGGATCCTGGATGGAGGCACCAAGCAGGCACTTTCACGCGGTCTCATACCCTGGTAAGGTAGTCTGTGCTATCGTGGGCTCTGGAGGAAGGGAGATCTGGAATTAATCCCAGCTCTGCCTCTTTAACGTCTTGTCCCCTTGAAGGTGGGAATCAGAATAGTTAGCTCACAGGCTTCACTAGAGCTTTGATGGCACAGCACATATACAATGTGCAGCTCAGCAGTGCCTGCCTTGGTGAGCATTCAGTACTGAGTTCACCCTTCACCACCCATCTCTGTGTATGCCTAATAACAGGATAGGCACAGGGAGAGAGGGGCACTGCCTAGAGATGATCTAATGGAGTAAGAATGACTTGGCAAGCTGGCTGAGCTCGAAACAAAGTTAGGGGAGACTTTAAGAAAAGAAACTCTTTATCCTCTTGTCTTGGGTTTCATAGGATGAAAAGAGATAGGATGGTTAAAAAAAGGGACTAGAAACAAGCCCACACCATGTCAGGTGGTCACTTTGAAGACAGTGGCATGGAGACCACATGCAAGCAGGGTGGGGAAGGAATGTTCTATAGGTGTAATGGGAAGAGGTGGAAAAAATGGTGCTCCATACCCATAGGCCCTTGACTGTGGTCCCTAAATATTAATGCTATTTCCTCCTGGAAAAATGCTGATTCTTGATCAGAAACTACACATAGCAGAGGATATATGAGATGAGCCTGGATCACCTTATTGCCAAAACTAATAAACTGTGGTTTTCTACGAGGTAGGATAGTGTCAAAGAGGCTTCCATTGGCCAGAGAGACAAACATTGGAGCATCATTAAAGATAATGACAAGCTGCATGCCTGTAATCCCAGCACGTGGGAGGCTGAGGCAGGAGGATCACCATGAGTTGTAGGCCAGCCTGGGCAACATAGTGAATTTAAGGCCAGTGTGAACTCCATAGTGAGACTCTGTCTCAAAATAAATAAATAAAAAGATAACAGCAATAGAATATAACACATCAAATATATTTAAATCCACAAGTTAATAATAATACTAGGAAAACAAAACAAACTCCACTGGCCACCTCTGGGGGACACTAAAAAACCCATTCAGTTTTTTAGAAAACTAGTAAGCCTAACATTTTTACTATCTTTGTAAATCAAACTGCTTCCCAATAAATGACTTCTCAATGAGGGAAAGTTTGCAAAGCATTTCAGCTAATAGATGAGGACAGAATGAATGAATGAGAGCACCACCACTGGGGAACCCAGAATGAATCAATTATCTAGGCAGTTATCATCAATAGCTCCTAATATTACAAAAAAAGGAATGACCAGAATTGGTCCTCCCTGTCCTTCCTGAAGAGATACACTGCCATCAGTCCTAAACCTACCCCCAAATATCAGGAAATGCAGAGGTCAGAGGATCACAATAAATGACACCGTCAGTGTACAATTAGTAAAATCTATGTTGCTGGAAGCTCAAGTTTCTTCAGGAAATATAGTTCAAGGAATAAAAGAGATGTAAGCAGGTGTCCACCAATTGCAGTGAACGGGCATATCATATCAATGCATATCAATCTTGATTCCAACAAACTAAAAATTATAAATAAGGGAAATAATTATTAGGTAGAATAGCTGGAGATATAAAGGAATTACTCATTGTCTGTACATGTAATATAGTTGTGGTTTTAAAAAATTCTTACTTTTAAGACCTATAATTGAAATACACTGAAATGATGTATTTCGGATTTACTTCAAAAGTAATCTTCCAGCCGGAGCACAAGGTCGACAGGAGGTGTCAATGAGAAAAGATCAGCCGGGGATCACCCACCATGGCTGTGGCTGATGGGTTGGTTCAGTGGGAGTGTAGTATACAATGTGTTTTCTACCGTGTGTATGGTAGAAGTTCTCCATAATAGAGAAGTTCTTGTTTATGGGTTTTTTAAAAATGGTGCTTCAGAACTAGACTCTGGGTAAGAGAAACAGAAGCAAACTACAGGCTTATTTTCTAAAATAAGGAGGAAGATCAGGGCAAGCACCATCAGGGCAAATAATAGTGTCAGAATAAAAAGGAAAATTCAACAAATGTAGCAAGTACTGATTAGTAGTCTTAATATATAATGGCTTCATTATTGCAATTCATAATAAGCATCAATGCCTTTGTCTCTCAATTTCCTTTGTTAAGGAAAGTTAACAAAACTCATTAAGTGTAATTTTTACAGAGCTAGTACATAGGGGAAACGTTTCTCTCTAATGACACGGCCCTTGGCACTTCTCCATCAGAGGCAACTTGCAACCCTCTCACCACTTTCCTACCTTTGTGTCTGCTCCACCAGCCTCCCCCAGTCAAAAGGCAAACGCCAGCTCTGCTTAGGAGCTTCCAGAGGACACCCCGAAGTCTCCTGCTTCTCCCCTTGATTTACCAGCCCCTCAGGCTGGGGCCTTCAACACAAATGCCTTCCTCGAGGAAGCAAATTGGATATGGGGTGTATACATTCATCAAACAGGGGGGCTACTTATCTGCAGTGAAAGCACCAAGATCCCCAGGGGAAGCCCCAAGTTTCCCCTATACATTTTCAAGGGCGCCAAGAAGACTAACTTGCCATGCCCATCCTATAGGCCCCCATGTGGCCACCCTTTTTCACCGCTTTATTAATTTTGGCTTTTTTCAGAATCCAGATTAAGGCGACTGAACTGACAAGACCTTTAACCCGTCAGAACTCTCAGGGAGGCCCAGCCCAGCCCGGCACCCAGACACAGATTCTTGGGTTGTGTCTCACCAGACCTGTGGGTAGGAGCTGAGTGAAAATCTTACCAAGAATTTTATGTCCACAGAAAACTCATTTCTGCTCCTGTTTTAAGCTATTTATTCCAAACTGGTGGAAGAATTGAAAGGGCAGAGTAGGTGTTACTGATTATGAGCTCTTAAGGGGAGATCTTTGTCCTTTTCATATTCCTGTCACCAGTGACAACTATGACACACCCTCCCTGTCCCAGCGATGGAGAGAGCTGGCAGTCAGATCTTATGAAAAACACCCAGCAGGCCATAGCTCAGAAAAGCCCAACATTTCCTCGTGCAGTTTCTGAGTCCACACTGACATTTACTATTGTGTAAGAGTGGAGGTTAGCAAGCCCCCAAATCAGATGGAGCTCTGTTTCTCTGAGTCCTCCATTCCTTTATTTCTTTGTTCATCCTCATCTCCTCCCTCTACTCTCTAAACATCTTACACACACCTCACGTGCACACGCGCACACACGCACCCCTCCGCAACTATCTCCAGCAACAGAGCCAGGCGAATGCAGGTCAAGTGGATTAAACAACGACTGTTCAGAGGCAAGAGGCAGAAATACCATCTCAAAAACTCAAAACCCAGAGATGAGCCAGGAGCCAGTCAGGGGCCCCCCAGCAGAGACTCGCCCCCATCGTAGCATGTTTAACTCTGTCCAGATTCTGACCTACCTTTAGGGCAAAGTGCCCCGCAGCCCATGATCTATGACTGCAGCCTCAATCATGGTCTCTTCTGCCCAGAAACGACCTCTTCTGGTGTCATCCCTCAGCTCTCTGCTTTCAGAACAGTCTTCAGTGGTCTGAAGGTCTGCGAAGCTCTAGGCTCTTTCCGGCTGTTTCCCGAGGAGACTGCGGCCTGCTCGGTACAACTCTCAGCTCAGAGCATCAGTTGAGAACAAGTGGCTGCCTATATAATTTAATATGATGCCACTTGAGACTCATAGACCTGCTGCAGAGCAAGCAGGATTCTGCCTCTTGCCTCTTGCCAACTCGAAGTCTGGATGCCTGCTGGCTTCTGCTCAGTTGGGGTGTATACCTCAAGCAACTGACAAAGTGGCAGGGCATTTTCAAGGGCTCAAATCCTGGGGGCCACTGAGAAAGGAGTGTCAGCTAGAGAGCCCTAAAGGTTCTTAGCCCAAGCAAGTACAAAGGCACAAGCTCGAGTCAAGCAGAGACAGTTGTGGGTACAACTAGAGGACCCTAGGCAACTGTAGGCACAGAGTGGCCAGGATATATCCTCAAAGCATTTTCTTAATTACTGTGGGGGAACCTGTCCCATCAGGAGAAAAAATCTAAGCTCATAATAATAAAGATGTGAGTGCCTATGTCTACATTTTAAGCACAAGCTTGTAATCTGAGGTGTGCATTAAAGAAAAGAAGAAAAGTCTCTTGTTTGTGAATATTTGTCACTGTGACTCCTGCTGGCTGGTCGGTTTGATGTTCAGAGAGCAGGAGGAGGAGAGAATGGACAAAGAAATAAAGGGATTAAATGTCTAGGCCAGGGGAGGCAAGTCCCAGTACTGTCCACCTGTTTGCACGCAGACGACGCAGGGCAATGACCCATCACTGGCACTGGGCTAACTGGATTATTCTGACACCAGGACCAGTTCATGTGGGCTCTGATGGAGCATCCCTGTGAGAACTCCAACTTGTTCCCCCATGTGGGGGCTGTGGGATACAGCAGGGATGCCCACTACTGTGCTGTGTCCTCTGGGATCCTGTGCTAATGTCATCCTGCCCCAGGGACAGGGAGAGACTGAGCAAGAAACAAAGATCACCTCGCATAGTCAGTCCTAGGGAAATCTCTGGGTAAAAGGAAGCTTGAAGGCCAGAATCCAGCAGGGAATTTTTGCTTCTGGCTCCATGTGACCCTCAAAGCCAAAGTGTGGCTTGTCCTGGGAGACAGTGCTGCCGCAGTGCTCAGGTGCGCTCCAGGATCCAGGAGCTCAAGTGCATTCCCAAAGGGGGGTGTTCTGTGTATCCACATGAAAGGAGGCTGGGGAAGCTGATGCCTAGATCCCCCTCCTTGGTCTGCTCTAGCAGGCTGGTAACTCCAGAGGATAGAAGGGGGGGGTTTGACTTATTAGGATAGAGTGGAGGAGGGTGGTGGTACAGGCAGCTACTTGGGATACTTCTCCCTTTTGGAAAAAAAATAAAACTAAGCCCCACAGAGCCTCCTGAAAGCCCTAGAAGAAAAAGTCCTGGGATATAATTACCGTGCCATCCATAATCACTTGGAAAAGGGGGTATTTTCATAACCATCAACTTCATGGTTATCATCCAAGAAGCACAATTCAGCTAATATTTTTAGATTAATAACTTTTATGTGATTGGGATTAAGCTAAGTCCCCTGCACATGTTATCTCATTTAATCTATGGGATGTAGAATTTAAAAAATGAATTTGTGTCATACCTACTGCCTAATGCACTAGAGTATGCAAAAGAGAAATCTAGAAATAGCACTGTAGGACTGAACTAAAAGGTTCTGATTCACAGCAAAGGAAATTGAATTAAAGAATGTAATGTCAATTACTGTCATTCATAATCACATTATACCTCCCCAGAAATAATACAGATATAAAAGTCTAGAGTTACCTGCATGTTTGATGTAAATAGGATAAAATTATCTAGGTTCTGAAAATATCCAGATATCAGACCAAAAAAAAAAGTATCTCTACCTAGCCACATGTGCCATCAAATTTCATTAAGTAGGGACATGAGCATCCCTCCCTCCCCTGAGAGCAGGTTGTAAAGGCTTTTAAATAAGCCTGAAAATCGAGGGTTTAACATGGTCATGAGCTTTTAGCTACTAGAGATCAGATGTCTTGCTTGCTTTGATAAGTCCCAGGAGAGGCCAGAGAGTTTTCAACGAGCTCCTACCAGTTTGGGGGCTCTGTATGACAACAGGAATGAGATCTCCTAATGGGCTGCTTCAAGGTGCAGTGGAGCAAAGGAATCACAGAAAAGCATCAAAGCCAAGAAAATAGAGCACACTGGTCAAGCTATAGCCAGGTCTCAACTGGTCGACCCGTGGGCACCCAAACCTGGACACTTCCATTCTCTTTTCCTTTAATAGTGGAGTGTGTACTCTTGCTAGATCCAGAGCTGAAGAGTGGGCTTCCTGTGGGTGCAAGAAAGCAGCAAAGTTCTTGTATTCTTAGAATTACAGTGCAGTGGTGGTGTTAGGATTTAGATTTCAAATGTTGCCCAAAAGTCTTGTGTTCAGAGGTAGGGCTTTTGGAAGAAGATTAGATCATGGAGGTGTTGTACTCAGTTTAGCTCACTGATGTGTTCATAGTTAAATGTGTTGTTAGGAGGAAGGACCTGGTTGGAAGAAGTGGGTCACTGGGGGGATGACTTGGAAAGGTGTATTCTTGGCCCCACTTTTGTCCTCTTTCTCTGCTTCCTGATGTGAGCAGCTTTCCTTCCTCACTGGGCCTTTCTACCATATGGTTTCTGCCTTAGAGCCAGCTGACCATGGACTCAACCCACTGAAACTATGACCAAAAGAAACCACTCCTTTCAATTGAAGGTGTTGGGTATTTTGTCCTTGTGATAGAAAATAACTAATACAGAGGGAGACAGACATTGATTTAAAATCACATAATTCATAAATGCAAACCAAATTCCACGGTGTCTAGTTCCTGCATTTCTGAGATGAGTATTAGAGAATATGTATCTTGTGAGGTCATGGCAAAGATGTGGTGATTGACCATGCACAAAGCTCTTGATTTAACAAAACTTAATACAAATTTGGCAACTAATGTTACTACTCTTACTACTACTAGATGGCTTTACCAGTTACTAGTCTGTGACCTTGGGCAAGTTACTTAACTTTCTCATGCTCTAGTTTTCTCTTGTTGCAGCTTTCCCATACTGATCAGTTTTAGAGTAAATGTGTAAATATGCAGAAAGAGTTTGGAATGATGCCTGGCACTCAGTGTTTAATAGTGTTAGTTGCTAGTGGTGATGATTATTTTGCAAAAAATCTGGGAAGTAGAGTGTTAAGACATCATGCCAGCTCATAATATACTTACAGTCTAGCACAGAGCTTTTCAACAGAGGCACTATTGACCTTTCAACTGGATAGTTCTTTGGTGTGGAGAGCTGCCTTGTACATTGTAAGATGTTTAATAGCATCTCTGGCTCTACCTGCTAAATGCCAGTAGCATCGCTCCTCTGCAGTTGTGACAACCAAAAATGTCTCCAGACATTGCCTAATGTCCCTGGAAGTGGGGATTAGGGATGAGATGGCCCTCGTGGAGAACTACTGATCTGCCTGGAAAGTATACGGTTCCAAAAGGAAGAAAAACCAGTGAGAGCTACAATCTGTGTGGTCTTGAGTAAAAGCAATGGTTAGTTCAAAGAAGGAGGGAGCCCATGGACAAAACCAGTAGAAGAGAGGGCCTTAAGTGATGCTTCATGACCATTTTATATCCATGTCCTTTATGATAAACAACTACAATAAGAAACTACTGAGATTTGAGGTTCCAAAAAAAAATCTAAACCCAAAGTAAAACAACTACAATATATGGAATTTCTATGAAGTACAGTTCCTACCTTTCACCAAAATTCCAATAAAGCTTCTTAGCTACACTTTGGGTAAGCTGGGAAGAGATAAATAGAAAAAAAATAACAGAAAAAGGGAAAGAAGCAGCAAAGGGGAACCTCAGACCACCCCTGACAAACAGTGGCCCAGTGTCCACTGAAGTCTGCAGAGATGAGTCCAGATGTTACTTAAGAGACAGTTGAATCTCCTTTTTTTTTTTTTGGTTTTTCTCCGGTACTGGGAATCGAACTCACGACCTTGCACTTGCCAGGCAGGCGCTGTGCCGCTGAGCTAAATCCTCAGCCCCTGAATCTCCTTTCAAGACAAAGTCTGGTCCACTCTGGCTTCTAGCTGCTGCACTCCTCTTGCCCCAGGACAGGGACCATCTGACTCTCTGCTGTAACTCAGCCTTGCCTCATTTTCCAGCATCCATCCTGGCCCGAGGCTGTTGTGTGCTCAACAGCATTCTTGAGGACTCTAGCACAGTGCCTCACTCAAGTTATGGACAGATGCTTGGCCTGCTACCTAGATCAGGGTGACATCAGGACTCTGCTCAGCACCACATCCTTGAGCCCCGTGCAAGCACCCCCATAAGTGTTTGGTGCTAAGACCTCAGAATGTCCTAAGGCTGTTACTTGTGCTTCTGGACATCCAAGCATCCTCCAGCCCTGAGTCCTGCTGCCACACTTGGTCTGCCATGGGAACAACCTATTACTTTGCTTTGGGACACTCTTGCCGCTGCTGAATTTCACCATGGCAACCAGACACTGTTGTGCCCATGCCGGCCAAACTACATCTTCACCTGAGCATGGGAAGAGCACTCTTGGTGCGCTCCCGTCCTGGAAGAAGAGTTCAACCAAATCCCATCTCTCCTTTCCATTGTCAGTACCTGGCCATGCTGCAGAACAGGCCCACAGCAAATGCCAGTCTCTGAGTTTTCAACCTCTCTGTTATCAGTCTGACCGCAGTCCCGAATGGGCGGCTCCACGGCAGTGCATACACATTATAAACTAAACGCTTCCCACAGGCAAGACACCCTGGGTGGTGAAGGAAGGAAGGCAGAACTAATGCTCTGTAAGGTTTAATTTGCACAGGGTATCGGTTTATGTGCTTCGAACAAGTGTTTAATTTTAACTCACAACTGCCCCAAGAAATAAATATCATTATTCTCTTTTCCCACAGGAAAAGATGAAGTCCAAAGAGCCAGCAAGGCACAGGCAACTGTCTGAACAGTGGTCTCTTTGCTTCAAAACTTGTGTACATTTCCTGCACCAGAAGAGTCTTTTTGATGGATAGCTAGAGCCCTACAGGGATTTTACCTTTTTTCTTTCTTTTAAAAAATGTTTCCTTTTATAAATTTTGAGAGTATACACAGCATCTACTTTTGAAGCACTCATAAAACTATCTCCAATTTACCATCACCGGTTTCTCCTGCAGACGCCAGTTCATTGTTTGTTCATTTTCTTTTTCTTTTCTTTTTTTTGGTACTGGGAACTGAACTCATGACCTCAGGCTTGCCAGGCAAGCGCTTATGCCGCTGAGCTACATCCCCGGCCCCTTCTCCAATTTAATTTTGTTTTTTTTTTTTTACTATGAAAATTCAGGTCAAAAGAATGAAATATGGAATCCTACAAACTCAAAGGATCTGAGTACAAATATACATATTGATGGGAGCTGCTGTCCCAGGGAGCAAGGCATCAGTGGGACTTGGAATTTTCTGGGAGGATGTCAATGCCCCTAGACACAATAAGATTCTGTGTACAGGGTTTAGGCCCTGGCAATGTGCTCTGACCTCTCACTCCCTGTGAGGACAGTGGGTTATGCCAGGAATGGCTCATGGTGGGTGGGCTACACACCAGCCCTCGCTGGTTGCCTGTTTGTAAGAGGGACATGGTAGGTAATAGCCAAGTTCACACTTACATAAATTTTATTTTTATCAGATTAGTACTCAAGGCTTTAAAACTACCACCAAACTCTATATTAGAAATTATGCTGGCATTTCCCTGCAGTGAGGGATAGTGTTGAGCTACATCCCCTTCCTTATCCCCTTTTAAATTTTAACAAGGTCTAAGTCACCCAGGCTAGATCAGAACATGTGACCTTCCTGCCTCAGCCTTTCAGAGTGCTGAGATTACAAGTGTGTGCCATCATGGCCAGTTTAGACTGATCTTTACATAAATGGACCTGAACCAATTTTATAGTCAAAATAGCTACATTATAGGGTTTAGGTAACACATAGATAAATTTTGTTACCTGTTACACTCTGTTCATCCATGGGTTACATTTAGGACACAGAGGGAAGAAATGAACATACACAGTGCTAGAAGAAGTGACCCGTCCCATAAGAGGATCTGTCTAAAGACGCAACAAGTATTTGCCCCCGAAATTCACTCTGAAGACCTATGTGTGTCATAGGTGTGTGCTTATTTTTCTCTATTCTTACAGAAAACTTGGCTCCAGTTAGAATGTCTAAAACCAACAATAATGAAACAACAGGGCCAGAAGCTACACAATACACTTTTACCATAAGAAACAAATGAACTGAAAATTCATTAGATTCTTATCTGATCCTTACAATTAGACACGAGTAGTCTTCACACAACTACAATCACTACTGCTAGAGGGTCTCATTGTATTTTTGTCACTTAACATTTAAAAAAATATTTCCACATGTATAGAAAGTGAATTTATTTCATGGTTTAATGAAAATAAAATAGTCATTTATCCTTATTATATTTAAGCCATCACAATGATTGGTCACTGGGGCTGTTCTAGTATAGGTAAAAATAAATATATGCCTACACATTTCTCAAATGTTACTTCCTTGGGATTTATTTCTAGCTGTGGAATTTTTAAGTCAGAGTGGAGGATTGATTTGTGATCTTTCTGCATATCATCACACCGTTATCCAGGAGAAAAATTAAGAGATAACTTACAATGCTTTCTTCAGTGTGTAAGTGTATCTGTTTCCTCAGTGCTCTGCCCACGTTAGATTTTACAGCTCTTATTTACTTTTGATAATGCAGGAGGTGTGATATGGAAGCTCACAGCTGTCCTAACTTGAATTTATTAACTTGCCTCCCTAGGATTTGTTTACAGTGAACATTTTTCTTGTGTGAATTGTCTACTCATCTCCTTTGGCCACCTGTTCAATGAAGCCTTAATTACGCTTTTCAAATTTCTCTAAAACTCCCCCAAAGTTTCTGGATATTAAGGTTTTTTACCTGTCATGTGTACTGCCATGATTTCCCCAACCCACTGCCTTTCTTTTTCCTTTTTGGGGGTAGATTTTTATTGTACCCCCATGTTTAAAAAAATATGATTGAACCCATCAAACTTGTCATTGATAATTTCTTCAATTGCTTCAATAGTCAGAAAATTGTCTTTCCTCAACAATTGGGATAAGTATACCATTAAAAAAATTAGCTCTTTTAACCATCTGGCATTTGTTGTGGTATAGGGATACAGTGACCATATTTTCTGAATCAAAAATTGGAGCATGTGATCTAACAAATGCCAGCGTTCTTATGGGTAAAATAGGACAGAATATTTGAAATTGAGACTGTGCTGGAAAATTGAGCACATATGGTCCCCATATGTATGGAGCAAGCTGTTAGTTTAAAGGTACAGCGCCAGGCCCCGATTTTCCCAGCTCCTGTCAACTCTAAGTAATAGAGACTTCTAGCCTAAGGCTCAGTCTCACCCATATCCTGAGTCCAAGCTTACTAGCCAGCCAGAACATCAGCAGCAGGGCCCGTCCCACTAGAAGGTAGGATCCAGGATCAGAGATATTGTAGGAAACGTTTGGCCCCCTGCACTCACCTGACTTCCCTCCCTGCTCCTTGCCTAGGAATCCCCACATCAGGGAGCACACCCACCCTCTGCCCTCAGCTATCTATAGTAGATGAGGTGGAGGTATCCCAAGAAGTCTGGGGGAGGAGAGAGATAGCTGGGTGTTCACTGCCCATTATGGTGGGGTCTCACGACTAAAGGTCATCAGTCCTGACTGTTGGGAGGCCTTCCCCACGCCATCTTCTCTATCTCTGGAAGTGGGTGCCATCCCCATCCTTGCCCCTTCAGGCCTAGGAGCGGTGACAGCTCCCTATTGTAACCAGTCCCAAGATGCTGCCTGGAGGGCCCACTCATTGTAAACAAACCCTTTATCACTGTACTCAGAATTTGCAATTTGATGTGCTGTCATTTTCAGCCGGCCCCCTGGCTGATACACCCACAGCTCACCTCAGTGAAGAGTTTGTGTGCGAGCACAGGTAGTTTCTCCCAGCCCCATCACAGCGTTGGCTCTGGGTACACAATGGTTAAAAGCTTCTTCCTTGTAGAAGCTGAGCCCTCCCTCCTCCAGACCACAGCCTACTTGACAGCTTTGCCAGCCCCTTCTCTGGAGGACAGGACCTTGCAACCCCACCCACTGGCTGAAGAATTGCTCCGCTCGGGACAGACCACCAAGCACCACAACTCAGCTGCTTATACTATCTTTTTTAATATATGTTCACGATACATAATAAATGCATTTTATTGTGGGGAACTGGTGCATATACATATTGTGTCTTGATCCTTTCTACTCCCCACCTTCCCTCCCTCCTTTCCTTCCCCATCCCCAGATTGGAATTCTGAAGTTTCTATCGGGGTTCTATCCTTCCCAGCTGTTTTATGTTCTTCCAGGCCAGGGCTAAGGTCCTAGCATGCCTCAAGTTCATTTGTGTGGCAAAAGCCACACTCAGAAATCCGAGTAGTCATCACAAACCCTGCTGATAATCGTGCGAGGCGCCTGTTCTGGCTCCTCCACACCCATCCCTTGTGGCTACCCATTTCTGCTTGGCCCCCAAATGCTGGCTTATGATGCGCTTTGGGACACACTGCAGTGCTTCTTCTCTACTGACTGACCTACTGTGTGCTCCTGTTAACAATCAAGCCTCCACTTCTGCTGAGTCCTTTCCATGCAGGCAACACTGATCTGCCCCGTTATGGTGAAAGTGTGAGATGGGAGCACCAGGTAGCAGAAACCTGCCTTTGAAGCTGCCACACGGTCCTGAAGGGAGGACCTCAAGATTCTGCTCTAGCTTGCCTGTAATCCCCATATTCTGGGAGGCTGAGGCAAGAGGATTGCAAGTTTGAGCTCAGCCTAGGCAATTAAGTGACTTAGTGGGACCATCTAAAAGTTTTAAAAAAATGTTTTTAAAGGGGGATGAGGCTACAGCTCAGTGTGAAGATACCGGGTTTAATCCCCAGTACCACCAAAGCAAACAAATGAAGATTTAGTTCAACAAGCACCCAGAGAGCCAGGCTCAGTACTGCAACCATGCAGACAAGGACATGTGGTAGAAAGGAATGAGACACCTAAGGGAGGGAAATGGGGGCACAGACAACAAGCAAGTGGCAAGAGGCTTGTAAGGTTTGGTAGAAGGGGAGGCAGGGCTCATCCTAGGCTTGGAGGTTGAGCAGCAGGAAGAAGGGCAGAAGCGAGGTCTCAGGGTCAGGAATCAGCAACGGTAACTGTAATAAGTCACTGTCGGCTGAGGCACAGGCAAGGGAAGCTATGCTACACCAGCTTCTGTTCAAGCACCCGTGCTCCTGTCCGACACCCGCTAGGCTGTATCTCTGATCCCCAGGGCATAGCACATGGTTGTGCAAGCAGCAGTAAATGTCTGTGGAATACAAAACTGAATGATTATGCTTAACCCTGTTATTAACAAGAGCCCCAAGTTCAGTTTTCTATCTTCAAATCCTACATCTGCAGCAGAAAAGAGTCACCCAAGATAGGAAGCAGTTTGTCATGGCTGTTTTTAAGAAGTCAAGTCACCAAGCATCCTAAGGCGCCTCAATATTTTAGCTCCCCCAGGCGCCCTGTGGCTTTTGGAAATGTCTTTTAATTCACTTCAGAGCTTGGGGAGCCTTCTGTGTTCTACCTTCTCACAGCTTCAAGGGTAGGTGCTTTCCCCCCAGGTCCTCAAACTTGAGCTTGGTGCCTGGTTTCTTGGGGAGCCTAGTGAGTAGCTCACAAGGGCTCTGCTCTCGACTGAACTACTTTGAGCTTACTGCGTGGCCGTGTACCTCTATGCAGTGTGGCCTTTCTGACTTGGGCCTGAGGCCTCTGCTCCACTTTTCTGGTTGGCTGGTTCCACTGCTGTCAGTCTGGGATGAGTGAGAAGCATCATGGTAGAGGGTGACCAGGAAGCAGAGAATGGGAAGGCCCAAAGAAGAACGGGCTGGGAAACTGAAAGAGTCACCGACATCATTCCCTTCCAAGAGGCCCACTTCCTGTTTCTATCACTTCCCGATAACGTCATCAAATTACCATCTCAGCAATGAATCGACCCAATGATAAAATCAGAGCCCTCATGATAAAATCACCTTCCAAAGCCTCACCTTTGAACACATGAAACTTTAGGGGGACATTTTGGACCTAAACCAGAATAACATCTACAAAGCAGCCACCACATCCCGCCTTTGAAAAGCACCCTCAAGCTCCTAGGTGATGTATAATACTGACCTTCAAAACACAGTGACTTTCCCTGCATTTCTGATATCTGTCTTGGATTCCACGTATCTTCCACCATCCTAGATCCACGTCTCAATTTCATCTTACTAGTAGGAATGCAACCCAATGACTTGGGTATTTGCTCCATGGTAGCTATGAATCTTACACATGTATCTTATTTAATTCTGTAATAACCTGGCAAACTCGGTGTTAGGATCTCCACTGGACACTGAGGTTCCAAAGAGTTAAGAAGCTTGTCCCCTGTAGCAACAGCACCAGGCACCAGCCAAGGCTCAAGACCTTATTTTCCATGCAGTTGTCGCTTCCTGATTTCTCTCACTTGCTCTGAGGAGGATCAAGCACAGCCCAGCTGGCCCATGCCCTGAGGAAGGGTTGGAGGTGGGTGACGGGAGGGGGGTCCCTTCCAGCTCCGAATCTCCCTGATTCTATAGTCTTACAATCCTTCAACCTGCTAGCAATTCTCCACGAAGCAAGTGTCTCCCCTTAACTCCCTCAATTTACCACATGCTATTTTTTGACACTCGACTATTACTATACATTTTTTGATGCTAGGCAGTGAACTGGATAGCAATTCCATATCTCTGATTCCCTACAGCGTGGTGAAAAATTGTGTTACACTGGGCACATGAAAGAGCGAATGGCAGCAGGAGGAGAAAAACTCATAAAAATGTAGTCGTTGGTGTGTCATCCTGCCTTCCTCAGCAGATTTGGTCAGTGACCTCTCTGAGTCATAAAAAGGCTTTAAAACTCGCTCTGATTTACATCTGCAGGAAACAGTTTATTGTGTCTTGCATTTAAAATTTTTTTTCATTCCCAAACCAGAGTTTATTCCTTTCTATATGGAATTTCTCGATAATACTTCAGGACAAAAATACACATACATAATAGCTTTTGGGCTTCATGGTGTGGATTAACCAAAACCACTCATTTCAGCTATAGCCCAGAGGCACTCAGCCAATTACCCTCAGTGTACTCTGTGAGATGTAGCTGGCCCATCCTCCCCTCAGCAATTAAGTCATGGGAAAAGGCTCAGGATCACCAATGATTTCACTTGGACAGTGATCCTTCAGGAAAAGCACTTAAATAAAAAGTTTTCTACCAGAAAGTTAAGAGGCAAGGGGCTATTTTCATTATTTTTGGCAAGTGAAGCCAGGCAGATGGTCTAATCTTTCATATCTCTATATTCTGATCTCTATTCCAGAGGAAAAATAAAGAACCACAGTTTAGTAGAGGTCAGAAAGGCAAAGTTTATAACTTCAGCTCTCCCTAGACTCCCCGAAGCTGGGGCCTCTGTGGATTACGGCCATTACTCTTTGGTTATAAGCAACAGAACCCTCCCCATGAAGCTAACTGATTAAATGGGGTCCAAAACAACAACTACAACAACAAAAACTTTGGTAGGCAGAATCCTGAAATGGCCCCTTAAGATTTCCTGCTCTAATCCCAGGACCGTGACTTTAATGGGATACTATGTCCCAACTTTGTCAAGTTACCTGGAAAAGAGGATTTTGCAGATGCAATTAGGGCTACTTGTCTTGATTTAGAGTCACTCAGGAGATTATCAGGGTAAGCCTGACCTAATCACAGGAGCCCTTTAGGAGCACAGTTTTCTCCTGAAAGTAGCAGAAGAGCAAGTCAGACAGACCTGAGTGTGACCTGGACTCACTGTGTAGCAGGTTCTCTGTGGTGACAGGGAGGAGGCCAAGAGCCAATGGGTGAGGGGTGACTTCAGGGTGGTAAGAGCACTCCTTGGCCAAAAGCCACCCCACACCAGGGACCTCGGCCCTACCACTGCAAGGAACTTGGTTGTGTCAACAACCTGCACGGGCTCTGAAGTACTGTACATTCTTCCCCGGCGCCTCCTGAAAAGGTCCAGTCCAAGAAACACTTGGGCCCAGCCTTGTGAGATGCCACCACAATTGAGCCCACCTGCGCTTCTGACCTGCACAAGAGGTAAGAAGTGCTATTGTTTTCACCTGCCAGATCTGTGACACTTGTTATGCACTTATGGTGAATTCATACAGACACCCAGGCAAGTTCATGGGCACAGATATACAATATGGTCAGGCCCCAGGGGAAGAAGAGCAGCATCCCCTCCCCCAATGCAAGACTTCCTCTTCATCTCTCAGGAGACACCTAGTCTCTGCCTCAGTTTCTCTTTCAACCTTGAGCAGCTTCCTGTGTTTCTATGTGACTACACATAGTTGTTGTTCCATGGCTGGATGACCTCCCAGCGCCAGTAACTACCATTAACCAATGTGCTCATGGTGCACACAATTAAAATTCCTAAGAAGCCAGTCACTGGTCACTTATTCACCCAGCAAATATTCTTTATTTTAAAATTTTAATTTAATTTAATTTTATTAGTACATGTTTGTAATTCCTGCAGTTTATAAGCCTCTCGAGGAGTGATTACATATACACATTACAGCTTGTTTTTTTACACCCATCCCCACTTCCCCAATCACCTTTTACACACTTGTTGATACTATTTGTTTTAGCACAAGTTATGGCTTATAATGTTTACATCGATTTTGGGTTTACATTGATTTCGGCTCCTGTACTTGGCATATCTTTATTCCTCTCATTTCCCCTTCTCTTCCCCCTCTCCTTGTTCCTTTGGACACTTTTCCTATTGGATGAGATCTGCCCCCTTGTCCCTTTCTATCTGTCTTTCATCTTGTTCTTTGTACTTTGCCTCACTCAAATGAGGGGTACCATATGGTATTGAAGCTTGCATGTCTGATTTCACTCAACATTGTTTTCCAGATGCATCCATTTTCCTACAAATACCTCAACTTTGCCTTTCTTTATAGCCCAGTACTATTTCATTATACATAGATAGCATTTTGTTTCTCCAATCATCTGTTGATCCTGCTGCTTCCAGGATTTAGCTATTAGGAACTGTGCTTCTATAAATATTGGTCTGCAAGTACCACTGTAGTATGTTGACTTTAGCTCTCTGGGGAAGATATCTAGCAGGGGGATAACTGGGTTGCATGGAATTTCTAGTTTTAATTCTTTGAGAAATATCCATACTGATTTCCACAATGCTTGTACTAGTTTGCATTCCCACTAACAATGTAGGAGAGTTCCTTTTTCACCACAGCCATTCCTAATGATGGCTATTCTTTCTGGAGTAAGACGGAATCTTAGTGTTGGTTTAGTTTGCAGTTTTCTAATGGACAGAGATGTTGAACATTTTATCATATATTTGTTGGTCACTGGTATTTCTTCCTCTGAGAAGTGTATGTTCATTTCTCTAGCTTATTTCTTGACTGGGTTTTTAATTTTAGGTGGTTTAATTTTTCTTTTTTCTTTTTGAGTTCTTTGTATATTCTAGATATTAGCCCTCTGAGGAGTAGCTGGAAAATTTTTTTTTACTATTCTGCAGGTTGTCTTTTCACTCTAGTGATTGAATCCTTTGCTGTACAGAAGCTCTTTAATCTGATATAAACCCATTTGTTGACTCTTGCTATTTCCTGGGCAGTTGAGGTTCTGTTTAGAAAGTCATTTCTGGGGCTGGGGATTTAGCTCAGTGGCAAAGCGCCTGCCTGGCAAGCGCAAGGTTGTGAGTTCGGTTCCCGGTACCGGAGAAAAAACAAAAAAATAGAAAGTCATTTCCTACTCCTATGTCTTCAAGTGTTTTACCTATTTTGTCTTCTGCAAAGGTTAATGTTTCTCTTCTAATGTTTATATTTTTGATCCATTTTGATTTTAATTTAGTGTCTGGTGAGAGAGAAAGGTCAATATTCATTCTACAAACAGATACCCAGTTTTCCCAATACCATAACCAGTGGTATGGATAGGCTGATAACCAGTTGTTGAATAGGCTGTCTTTCCTCCAGTGTATGCTTTTGGACCCTTTGTGAAAGATCAAATAGATGAATATATCTGGGGAGGTTTCTGTATCCTCAGTTCTGTTCCGTTAGTCCAAGTGCCTGTTTTTGTTCCAGGACCACGCCATTTTTATCACTATTGCTCTGTAGGATAATTTGAAGTCTGGTATTGCTATGGCATGTGGTTGTTCTTATTGACCAGAATTACTTTTGCTATTTGGGGGTTTCTTCTGGGTCCATACGAATTTTAGGATTGTTTTATCTAGATCTATGAAACATACTGTTGGTATTTTGATTAGGACTGCATTGAATCTGTATAATAGTTTTGGAAGTATGGCTGTTTTGATAATATTTGTTCTGCCTAACCAGAAGCAAGGAATATCTTCCCATTTTCTGCTGTCCTCATAAATCTTCTTTCTCAGAATACTGTAGTTCTTTCTAGAGGTCTCTTACTTTTTTGGGAGGGGTTGGTTAGTTCCTAAGTATTTCATTTTTGTTGAAGCAACTATGAAAGATACTGTTTTTATAATTTCCTTCTCATCCTGTTCATTGCTGGTATACACAAATACAATGACTTTTTTGTGTTGATCTTGTATTCTGGTACTTTGCTGAAGTTTGTCATAAATTCTAAGAGTTTTTTGGTGTTCTTTGGGTCTTCCATGTAGAATACCATGTCATCTGCAAATAGTGATAATTTAACGTCTTCCTTTTCTATACTTACCCCTTTTATTTCTTCCTCTTGCCTAATTGCTCTGGCTAATGTTTCAAGTACTGTGTTGAACAGCAGATAATCCAGAAAATATTAACTGAATATCTACAGTGCTAGAGATATACTGTGAACAAGAGGAAGCCCTTCTCCCATTGTGGGGAAGAAGACAATGGAAAGACAAAGAAGTACAGATATGGCGCCAGCTGTGACAGGTTATAAAGGGAAACAGGCAGGGTAACAGAGTAAAAAGAAGCAGGAAATGTTGTTTTAAGATAGGCAGTCACAGGTTTCTGGAGGTGGTGGCAGGGGTTCACAGGAGAAAGCTCTGAACAAAGATTTGAGGGAAGGAGATTTGAGTATGCAGTTTTACAAACACATGGGGAAGAAACATTTGGGATGAGAAGGCAGAAAGTACAAAAGTGCTGGGGCGGAAATGTCTTGGCAGGTACTGGGAGCAGTGAGACAGGGTGCAGGGAACGCAAGAAAATGAAAGGGAATGTGATGGGAGAGGTGGCAGGGGGCCAACACAAGCAGGGCCACGGTACAACCTTAGAAAACCTTTAAGAAATTAACAGCAAGGTTGTGACGTGGGTTGACTGATTCTTAGTCACAGATCCAAGCAAAGCCTAAGATGTGGCCGCCCAGTCTGCCCTTTCAGCTGGGCACCCCCATTCCCACATAAAGGGGAGATGATGACCAGATATCTTTGGTTAATTCAACAGTGTCTCACTCACCACTCCAGTGGGAGCCTTAGGGTGATTCCATGGGGGAGAAGTCCACAGGCAATAATGGAAGATTACCAGAAAATGGAGGGAGAGTGTCTGTCCCAATGCCTCCTTCCTGGAAATAGCTGGGGCCTCTTTCTCTTTCTCTTTCTCTTTCTCTTTCTC
>NW_004955414.1:27872863-27877909 GCF_000276665.1 Chinchilla lanigera | reverse complement strand
GTGGTCCCACTCCCCATTCATCATGTCCTTGACAGAATACATTAGGGCACATGCAGCTCAGAAACCATGACAGGGATTCCAAGAGTTACTGTTCGTAAAGCACCCTGGGACCACAGCAGGCGGTCCTCTCTGCCACATCCCCAGTGGTCCTCTCCCCATCCAAAACAGTCTTATTCCTGCATCCTCTTTCCTGAAGACACAAGCCATCCCACGTCCTACCTAGATTCTACCCTACCCACATTCTTCCCCGCTCTTCCTCTGAACCAGGTAAGCCAATCCCTAACCCCAAACTCCCTCTTCCCTCCTATCTCTTTTTTTTCCCTCTTCCCGCCTATCCTGGTATCCAAACTTTCCTCCAGTTAACCCAACAAGCATTATTGAGCTTCATGTCTTTGTACAAGGCAGGAGGGATTCTAGGGCTGGGTTCAAAACCTAGTTCTGCCCTGACTAACAGCCTTAATTTGGGCAAATAACTCAACCTCCCCGAGCCTCAGATATGAAGCAGAGGAATAACACCCACCTTAAGAAGGTGTGTGGGGGTTCAGGACAATGTAAGTAAAGCCTCCCTCTAGCATTCTGTTGGAAACAAAGTAGATCCTTCATGGGTATTTGTCAAATACGTGAATAAATTAATGCCAAGGTTTGAAGTATATTTGATGAAATGGTGGCTATTAATGATAAACTAGGATGAGTACTCTAGCAGAGGTACCAGCTCATAGGGTGAACAGGAACCAGAATCTAAGCTACTACCTCGTCTTTTACCATCTCTCTTGCTTTCCTCACATGGTCCCCACACGAGATGCTCAGATACTCCGGTACTTCCGCCTCTGTGTCCTCATACTCCGTCTGACTCACAGCAGATGAAAATATCCTCTTTCCTGAAGGGGATTCTGATGCTACCTTCAACCCCGCAGAGCATCATCTCTCATGCATTCAGTCCATTCAGTTCAACTCATGAGAACAATGCTTCACTGCACAGCTTCATGGACAAAGCCCTGTAGATCCACAGACAAAATGGCCATGGTATGCACCACCAGAGCCTTACTTAGTGACTACCAGGATGGCCAGCTCATACCCTGTGACGATGGCAGCACTAGAAATGTGTGCACGGGACAGCAGCCAAAAGTCTTATTCCTGCATCCCTCCCCACGTTCCCCACATTAGAGGACCAGAGACGTTAATCTCTGGTGAGGCTTAGGAGATGAAGTGTGAAGGAAGGGAGAGGAGGCCTCTCAGAAGGAGAGGGCCAGCAGGCTATGCAGAATGAATAGGAACTTGCCAGGCAGAGAGGGGAAGAGCTGCCTTTTTCTCCATATGTCACCTCTCCTTTCTCACAGACCCTGCGCCTTGTTTCTTCTAAGTGGTGCATGTTTACTGTACACAATTTCACTCATTGTGGAGAATTGGTAATGTACAGAATATGCTTAATTCTTTTTACTTCTCCTTCTCCTCTCTGCTAGGAGGGTGTTTCTCGAGCTGTATTTCCAAATCATCGCAGACTGACATCCTGCAAAATTTAATAAACCACTGGTAGAAACTATTGAAATAACAAAATAGCAGCACACTGATGACATGCTCAGATGCTGCACCAAGGTTAATTTGCAGTAAGTTTCTCCTCCGGCAGTGACAGCACCACAGCAATGAGAATGTTTCTAAAGGTACGGAATGTTCATTTAAAGACGGTTAAAGTGGAACATTTTTATGTTTCGCCACCTAACTTGTACGGGAGCTTGTACCACTTCTTACTTTATGCAAATATGTATGATCTTTCCATTTCAAGCAGCCGAAGGTCTTCCCAGGCCTCCTGTACCATCTATTCTGACTCATACCAATCTCTCCATCTCCAGAACACTACTGCACAATGTCACTGAGACATTGGCGGAAGATCGTTCCTAAAACAGACTCTGATTGTGTTGTGTGTGTGCTTTCAATGGTCTGAGATCAGAAACTAGTTCTCAGTAATTCTTTCAACTCTGACAGTAGTGTGTGCATGCATGAAAGAGGTTAATAGGTAATTTTAGGCCTGTCTGGTCTATAGTTAGCCTAAGACAATATCACCACTTCAGCTCAATCACCGTACTAAATTAAGTCTGGCAAATAGTATCTTCCAAATATGTACATCATCTCTAATCCTAAGAACAGCTAGATACTGTTATCTCTTTTGCAAATAAAAACAGAGACACCAGGAGAAGCCAGCTGTCCATGTCACACGAGTGCTAGGAGGAGCGTGGATTGATAGGCAGTGAGCACCTCCAGGCCCCATACTGTCCCCCTGCATGGACAGTGTGTGAGTGAACTGCCAAGTCATCATCCGTGATGACCTGAGAGAATCTGAGTGCCCACCACCACTCAAATTCTGCTCTTAACTCCATGGGCTTGGCCTTCCAAATCCATGGACACAACCTTTGCTCGCACCACCAAAATGATTACTTTTCAGTTGCAGGTTTTGGACCACGATCTCAGAAGCAGACTGGGAAGCAGTATCAGTCCTTTGGGGTGTGTTTCTCTCCTTGTTGAACAAGGAGGATGTTTTCAGAAGTAGCCTTGAGAATAGTCAACCCTCCCCAAGTTCCCCACATTAGAGGACCAGGGTCTTGGCTGGAGTGAGTTAGGGCAGAGGATGGGAAGGGAAGGTGTAATAATCTTGAAGAAGTGAGAAGGGAGAGCCCCTAGGGAAAATGAAATAAGTGAGAAGAGAGGGAGGAAGTCTTGGGAAGCACCTCTTATAGCTGAGGAAGAGGACAGCTTCCCAGAAAAAGAGAGCAGAAGAGGTCAGATGAAGAAAGAAACGCGGAAAGTTGGGAAGTCACAGGTAATCTCGGCCAGAACAATTTCAACAGACATCACGCCAGACTTGGTGCATGAGTGGCTACACAGCCAGCAATTCCAGATGTTTTCAAGACACTGGGCGAATAAAGGGAGAAAAGAGAGGTGAGTGGGGAGGGGCTGGGAGGTGGCAGCACTGCGGGGTAGGGTGAGGTTGCGAGTGAAAGGGCAAAAGGGTTTGGGACTGGGATGACGAAAACTGAGGACGCTGGTGAGCGAGGCCATAATAACCCACAGTCACCAAAAGGGGGTGGGAGGGCGGAAGCATCAGGAAGCCCCGAGCGGCGGAAGCTGGAGATGAAGAGCAAGGTGTCATGAGAACTGCAGAGCAGAAGCGGCAGAAATGGAAGGCGGTGGTCGGGCAGCATGGGTGTTCAGCGTCAGGATCAGCGGCGAGCCCTGGAGTCAGAGGCACTGCAGGAGAGGCTGTCAAGGCTGGGGAAGTGGAGAAGGCCACGGAACTGAGTGGCCAGTGGGCAGGTTAGCAGGGAGGCTGCTGAGTCCATGAGAGGGAGGAGGGCAGAGTGTTCGGCGGAGACCACGCGCCAGAGTCCTCACTGGGCACGGAGAGCATCCGGTGCTTGACCGACCCGCACCTCCGCTCCAAGGGAGAAGGAGCATCAAGGGCTCCGGGAACATGGAACAGCAGTGTGCATGGAAGAGCAGGGAAGCGTGTGGAGAAAGCAGTGTAGGAGAGAGCCCTGGCTTCCAGGAAAGCATGCAGGGAGCAGGTGAAGGATGCCAGACGTTGGGGAGTGTCTTGGCAGTGCGGCCAGGGCCGCAGAGACAGAGTTTGGTGCAAGGGACCAGTAGAGGGCCTGGCAGGAGGAAGGGAAGCCGGACTGGATAGGAATGGAAGGTAAGACCTACGCATGCCCAGAGGAGAGGCCCATCTCAGGGTGGGCCCCACAGGGAGGGCAGGTGAGCAGTGGCCCACCCTGGGAAAGTGTCCATTTCTGAGGGCCCAGGAGTAGCCCACTTATCCGAGTGGGAACTCTGGCCTTTGCTGCCTGCAGTAGACCCACAGGCAGAAATTGGTCACTTTGCTGTGATTACAGCCACGGGCAGAGGCAGAAAGTGACACAGGCAAAGCTGAGCTTGGCTTTGCCGAAGGGGGACAGAGCCCCGAAAGGAGCTGAAGAGGAAGAGAAAGAAGACAAAGGGACCTTCCCTTCTAAAGCCTCCTTTATCACTTTCCTCCGAGGGCTTAAAAAGTATTTATGTTTATAATCCTAAAAAGCCTGCCGTAAATGAAAGCACAGGCTTGTCTCAACAGGTCTCCCCTCCCACTGGCCCGTTCTGAGAAGTCAACACTTTTGTAAAGCTCAGAAATACACTCTTAGGTACAACGAGGGCTTAGCTCTAGTTCTAATTAATCCGGTTCATCCTGCAGGGCAGAGGACAATCACAGCCACGGGAGTGTAGAATTTACCTACACTTGCTTCAGGCCCCACCATGCCACGCCCTTCTCTGGCAGAGAACACAAGGCCATGCAAGGCCACAGAGCATCTCCAAGTCAGTATGTGGTCCTGGCCCCTACCTTCAAACCCACAGAAAAACCACTTATGTGGGGTGATGCGTTAAGTGGAGGGCTTTGGAAAATCAGAACTTGAGAGTAGCCTGCATACACGTCCTGAAGCCAGCCTTGGAACTATGCAAATGTAGGACAGCATGCTAAGGGAGCTCCGATGGAGCTCCAGGGCCCAGCGGGCTAAACTTTCAGCCTGCCTCCCCTTTCTCCCTTTATTTTTATCTGTGGGATCAGGCGTGTTGGAGAGAAAAGGAGAGGAGGCCTGGTAACAACAGCTTCCTCGTCATTCTTGGTTACTTACATCTGTGGTCAATTTTCCACACTTTATTCCATAAAAGGTAAACGAGGCACGGTACTTGCAACAGGATAATCTAAACAATATGAACCATGTTACTGTTAAAGACCATCTGGCTGATCACACCCAGGCCCCGGCTTTTAACTCCTTGAGGTAAGAAAGATGCCAAACCCAGAGAGGCCCGGGCCCTTCTCTGGTATCTGACTTCAGAGTGCTTTGCTCCCTCTTCCAGGCGATTAAAACTGCTGCCTCTGAGACCTCTGCCAACTCGAACGTTCTCTCTCATGCTGGGCTGGCTGGCGATGAAATCTGCAAGTTTGTGAATGACAGACCTGTAAAATGTTCTTACCAAAAGCCTCTTCCTTTTCTTTAGAAGGAAACATTAAAAGCTTGA
>NW_004955414.1:27841046-27872148 GCF_000276665.1 Chinchilla lanigera | reverse complement strand
TATGCAGTTTTCCTGTAGGAGGAATACCCTATATGCAACCCAGACTAAAATAGTCTCAAGTTCTGGGGTTGTCTCCTTCATTTCTGATTCTCCCACTTTAAGGCAAGGGATCATTTACATAATTTTAATTTCAAAAAGCAGTCGAAACCAGGGAAGAAACAGTGAGGCCCATGCTTTGCTTTTATTTGGGCTTACACATTTTCTAGCCATCTGTTATCCAAGAAAGTTGCAAACTCAAATAAGAGATGGGAAAACTGTAAATCAGATGGTGTTTTTCATCCTCTGGGTGGGGAGTTAATGATAAGAGATTCCGGGAAAGTTTCAGATGGGTAAGGTTGTTCCCGAAAATGGAACTTGGCCTTCCTCTGAAGTGCAGCATTCCCACCTGCACAAGGAATTCAGCATTTGACCTAGAAGTTCAAGTGTTTTATTCTTCAAGTTGGTCATTAAGAACTCTAGCTTCCCCCCAGCTCCCTGTATGGGTATTAAAACCATCAAAAATAGCTCAGATTAATGGTTTAATTTTTTAGTCATGTCTTGCAACATTCCATCAAGGGTGCATCTTCCAGTATCACAGCTACCACAGAAGCCTCATTTCCATGGAGACACAGGACAGACCTAAGCAGCCAAAGTCTGGACATGAGTTTTCACAGGTCACGGGAGAAAGCAAGCTCAAATAAAATGGCTATGCCTTGCTTCACAAAGGCTATCTAACATCCCCTGTGCTAGAACCAGCACTAATTCTCCCCTTTTAAGACAGATATTTGCGAAGATCCTGATGGTATAGACAAAAGAGAATGACACAAAATCCTAATGGAAGAGCCAGGTGTGGAGGAGCATGCCTGTAATACCAGCAATTCAGGAGGCTGAGGCAGGAGGATTGGAAGTTCAAGGCGAACCTGGGCAAGTCAGCAACTTACCAAGAGCCTGTCTTAAAAAAATTAAAAAAGGGCTATGTCTGTAGCTTGTGCGAAGGTTCAGGGTTCAGTTCTCCAATATCACACACACAAAATATTAATGGAAGGAGGGCCAGTTGGTGTAATACACAAAGGACAGAATGTGGCTCTTTCGTTTGTCAAATTACTTTTAATCCCTTTCACCCCAGGTGAACGGCTGCTTTTCTTGTTTGTTCTGTTGACCTGCCAAACAAACTTCAACATCCTCACTCCTGCATCCACCTTGCACATTGCCTGTTCTGGATGTCCAGGCCAGGCTGCAGAGTGGGGGAGTTCATGGTCACCAGCAGAGCCCTCGGAGGCCAGGCTTCATATCCCATGATCACAGTCTCTTCCAAAGCAAGTTGCACGTGATTCTATTATGGCTCCCTGAATTCAGCATTCATCTTCAATTAGACAAATGACATTTACATCTGTTTAGACTCTCCTCATTTCCCAGCACATTTATCTCAAGAAATGACAACTGGAAAACACCTATGGCCTAAACATGATCATTGTTTTTAAAAAGGGTTAATGAACCAGGATAAATATCTTAATAGGCCTTTTATTGGAATTCACTTTTAATATAACTCTTTAGACATCTGTGAGCAATATTTTTAAAGAGAAAGGCAAGGAAGGAAATGAGAGAGAAAAGCATGAGTTAATCATTATTCAACTGTAGTAGTAACTTCCCGCCACAAAGCAAAGCAGGACAAATTTCATGTTACTTGAAAATGATTTTATCATATGCTTCTGTTATTGGATGTTGGTCACCATGTACCCCGTTGCAGAGCCTTCCCTTTTGGAGAAAGGGGTCCCACCTCTCTTGCGATTTTGGTCAAACACACAGGTAACTCCACTATAAACTAAGATCCCTACTTCTGTGAGGACCCAGGCTGTAGCCGGAGTGGGGAAAGTTGGGAACTCAGAGGTTGGAGCTGGAGTACACAGCAGAGGATGAGCAGAAGTCCCAGAGGACAAGTGAGGCACGGAGCTGAGCACCGATGGCAGCCAAGGGAGTAACAAGAGTCACCAAAGCCAACAGGAGTAACCTGGAGCCGGAGGAGGGATCAGTGTCTGGGGCATCTGGACCAGACACAGGGCCTGGGTGGGCAGAGTGAGCTTTGGGAAGGCTGAGCAGGTGGGAGAGCCCTGGCCTGGGGCCAGTGGGGACGCTTTATGGAACTGGATGTGGGGCTGCAGGAGTGAAGCTGCTCGGGCCGGGCTAGGAGACTGGCACTGAAGGGCAGACACATCAGAGAAGGACCTTGGATTCTGGAGATCTTTGCCTGACTCTAAGCTGCCAAGTTCTTCTCTCTTAAAAAAGAGATGGGCCTCATGGCCATGAGGTGGCCTTGAAGCTTCTTGCTAGATCTGGAAGTGGGAGTTGAATGCACACGGTGATAAGTAGCTCAAGCCTATGACTGGGAAGATGTGGGCAGGGGTGACAACCTGAATATTTATCAGTGGGTAATAGCTGGGTACTGGCCAGTGAGACGCCAGAACAGTCTGGAGGCCCCTGCTCTGGCTTGTTTATGTGTGTGTGTGAGAGTGAGTGAGTGTGTGTGTGTGTGTGTGTGTGTGTGTAGGGAAGCATGGGCCCAGGAGGGGCAAGGTCCCCTGCACAGGGTGGGGGACCTGGCAGGAGATCAGCTATTTACTAACCAGTGCAAAAATAAACTGCCATGAGTCAGGCCTGGAGCAGGAGCAGACAGGTTTTCAACATCTGCAAAAGGGATATTGCTTAAGAAAAGAAAATAAGGCTGAGGGTGGAGCCAGGAGGAACTTCTTTTGGTCAACTCTCAATAAATATTTGGGTTGCTGATAAAAGTTTGTGCATTTGTGATTAGGAATTGCATGTCTTTGTTCTTGAGGGAAATAAAGATTGCAAAGTTCTCCAACCTGTAGGACAGGTTTGGGTTAGTTTTAGGAGGCGAGGTGAAGAGGGAGCTTTGAAGGACTCTTTAGGGTAACTCATTCTACAGCTGTCCAAATGATCTGCACAGGACTCTCCTCTGTTAGAGTTGCACATGATCCTTCATTCTTTCCCCCCATAAAGATATAAGGGAAATAAATGTGAAATGTTGAGTTATTAGGGCATACATTAAATATACTCACGATTAGGGTTAAGGAGGCTAAGGCAGATTCATATCACCCACTACCCCTGGCATGTTCCATATCAGATTCAGGAAAGGGGTGAGCCGCCATGTGCAGGCAGCATGAACAACCAAGACTGCATGTCAGGGAGGGCCAAGGTGAGGAAATGTACAGAGCTCTTCACCCCAAGAGGAGAGTTTTACCCCCATCAGTAACTAGGGAAATGGTGTGCTGGAGCTGATTCCTACCAACTCTCAAATATTATATGCTCCAGAACTAACTAAGCCAGTTTTAAATTATAGCCATTTAACTTAAAATAATAACTTGCAAATAAATAACTTATAATAGCCTCCCCTTATTACACAGGTGTGTGTGTGTGTACACTCTAAGACCTCTTATAGATGCCTAAAACCACAGATAGCACTGAACCTTACACACAAAGCACCAATACTGGGACAGTTAATCTGAAAACCAAGACAAGTAAATGCCTAATAGGTGGGTAGTGCATACAGCATGGACACACTGGACAAAGGGCAGCACTGAGTGGAATAGCATACTTAGCCCAGTGTGCAACATAGAATACGAATTATTTCTTTTTTTTTGTATTTTTTATTTTAAAGAGAATAGTAAAAAAACAAGAGCAAAATACCCACATCACAGACAAAAACAAAGCAAAAACATTAAAAATGATACAGGGTTTCAAAACAAAATGATAGGAATTAACAGTGGTTATTATATTACATATTGTTACCTTCAATGAAGTTGCTCAGATTACCAGATGTAAGAGTGCAAGATTGATCAAACCATTAAAATACAAATTATTTCTGAAAATTTCCATTTAATATTTTCAGGTCACAGGTGGCTATGAATCCAGGACCTGAAACTGTAAAAGATGAAACTGCTGATGAGGGGAAACTATTGTCTACTGAAAAGAAAGCTGATGAGTACTCAAAACTCACCGCTTATACTACTTTATTACTATCATCTATATTCTTGAGGCTGTTATTATTATCTATTTGGCAGAAGTACCAATGATTTTGTGTGTGTCCATCACAAAATTGGTGATGGTGGGTATTTATACCTTGCAAATTGGCAAACACTGCAACTCAGGGCTGGATGCCTTGTGTTATTGATTATTTCAAAGTGATAGAGAAAATGTCAAGGCAGATCAAATTTTAAAGTGAGTCACATTCATGGTCACTATACTGTTGTTGTTTTGGAGGGGGTGTTGAGTTGAGGTCTCCCCCATATAGCCCAGCCTGGCCTCAAGTTCATGGTGATCGTCTTGCCTCAGTCTCCTGAGTACTGGGATTACAGATGTGCACCACCACACCTGGCAGGTCACTATATTGTTTGTTTTTTTTCTGATACCAGGAATCAAACTCCAACCTTGCACTTGCCAGGCAGGTGCTGTGCCACTGAGCTAAATCCCCAGCCCCAAGATAAATTCTTTTTTTTTTTTTTTGGTACCGGGAATTGAACTCAGGACCTTATGCTTGTCAGGCAGGTGCTTAGGCCACTGAGCTACATCCCTGGCCACTATATTGTTCATAACATCATAAAAAGAAGAAAGAACCTTTCAGTATATGAAAACTGTTATACGATATGCCATAGAAGGTACCCAAGCCTTTCCTGAGACAAGTGAGGTTCTAATCTACTCAGTGGCAAAATTGCAAGAGGGTTCAGTTTAATGGACATCATATGCAGAAAAGTGAAAAATAGTTTGGAGGATCACATATCAGATTCAATGACAATAAATTTACTGGGAAAGAGTGAGTGTGTTGGGATGAAATTTCACTGCCAAAACATGGCTAGACTGCAGTTCCAGGTTAGCCTCGGCTACAAGAGCTTAACAAAAAAGTCACCAATAGCACTTTGTGAGAATCTACTGGTTACACAGAATTTACAGTAAGGGGTATTGGATAGTTTATTAATTGTGAATTATGTGTGACACATTATATCAGTAAAACTGTGGTAAATGTACATTGCTACATGTACTTTTTTCCTGGGCAACTAGTCAGTAAACATTTGCAAGCAGCAACGGAATGGGGGTAACCAAGCAGAGGCAGGTGAAGAAATCAGTCAGCAGAAACAGCACATGCAAAGGTCCTGAGGTGTGAAATTGTTTAGCAGCTTTGGGTAACAACCAAAAGCTAGTGTATGGCGGGAGTATGCTGTGTAAGGGAGAGCTGAGTGGCCTGAGGCAGTACTGGATTCTTGGGGTCCCTCTAATCCAGGGATGTACATTTGGGTTTGAAATGGATTTTAAATGATTGGATATATTATTTTCAAAGATTTTTTCTAAGCCAGCTTATGTGCTTAGCAGCATTCCAAGCAAAAAACAAGTATTATCTCATTTAATACTGAGAGCATCAATATGACATGGGCATTACTACTATGTTTACTTCCCAGTTGAGGAAGCCAAGGCCCAGAGTTGACCATAGCAACTGGCCTAGGGCCACACAGTATGTTCACGAAGCGGGCAGAAGATACCCAAATTGGCTTGAGCTTTTGGAACCTGTACTCTGATCTCTGCTTGCCCTTAGTACAAGATTGTTCGGCTCTTGTGTGGGCTGGGACAAGTGAGGGAATAAGCAGACAAGTAGGGAAGATCTTTCAACACCCTGGGCGAGAGGTCAGAGCCTGGGCCCTGGGGTGCTGTGAAGCTGGAGAGAAACTGATATTCCCCAGGTGGGCTGGGGACAGGGAGAGGAAAAGGGAAAGAGAAGTGAGACTGAATCTATGTGACTTATTGGGTCTGAAATAAAGGGCTCTGAAGTTGCATTTTACAGAACTTACAAAAGAAACAAAATAATAAGCTAAAGCAAAAGGAAATAAAAGTGGGATCAGAAATGAAGTAAAAAATCACACTAATAAGCTTTTTCACTTTAATTAATACAGCGGAAACACTGAATAAGAAAGGAAATATAACTATTATTTTAAAATTTGTCATTTGTCTGGAACTTTATTTATTACTCCTTGCTGTATTAGCTAACCACACAAAAACAGACACTCTGATAGCATGAGATAATGAAATTGGTCAACAATTTATTGCCATTAAATCTGATGTGAGATCTACTACCCTGGGTAGCCTCCCCTTTGGTTTTTTTCCTCTCCCCTCCCTGCCTGCTGGAGTTTGATTTGTCTTCATGACTCTGTTCAAATCCCTTTCTAAGAGAAAAAAATAAAACCATTGACATGGACACCTCGTTACTTTAGTGCAAATCTATGGTTACCAGCGGCCAGTGTAGGGTAGGGTGTACCAGGTTAGGGTGTCTGTAGTCTTCCATAGGTGAAGACAAGAATGGGTTTAATTCACTTTAAAAAATATTTTCTACTACAGCAGACCTATTTTTGAAAAGCAGGGTTCAGCACTTAAAAGCGTTAAAAAATCAGTTGTCTAGAAACTTTTGTCTTGTGGGACATCAGCAGGGCACAGTAAAGTTACCAGGTAGCACCTGTCGGCGGATATGAGTTATAAGCTTTTAGGTCAACGCTTCCCATAGAGCTCCCATACTACTAACTTTTATCCTCTTGAGAAAGGCAAAGGACAGTGGCTAGAAGGAAACTGCCATCGGTTCTGCTGAGGGTCTCTAGGAAGCACATCTGTGTCCCCTGTACTGTGACCCGGATGGAGGGGCTGGCAGAGCACGAGGCACAGCTCCAGCCTTGTGTCCACTTCTCCAAGGGTCTCTGGTCCTGGGAGAGGTCTCGAAGCCTGTAAATGGCACCCAGCGCCCTCCAGGAGGGGTGGGAGAGTGTCTGGTGCAATGAATGGTAAAGGTGGGCAGAGCAGTGGGGCAGGGGTGGAGTCTTTAGCCAACAGTATTAGGCATTTCTGGATTATAGCAAGTCTTAGGAAAGCGATTTCGTTTTTATACCATGTTCAGGTCACTCCAGTTTCCTTTCCCTCATGGAGTTCCCCAGAGGAAAGGAAGGAAGGAGGTAAGAAGGATGAAGGAGAGTCAGCGAGGACAGATAACCAAACACACCAGGCCACTGGGTCCTTCATGTGTCTGGAACTAAGGTCAGACTGTGACTTTGAGGTGACAGAAGGACTGATTGAATGAAGACAGTTTTGAGTGCCTAGTCCATACAAGCATCTTTAAAAGCTTTGGGGAAAGGTCTTGTAATTTCCTATCTAAATTAAGATAGTGCATAAATTAAAAATGCTGTAAATTGAAAAGCCAGCTTGGGTATTATATGCTAAATGAATTCCTCAGTCCTCAGGTTAAATGTCACTTCCTAATCGTACAGAGAGCCTGCTCAGCCGACAGGATAACTTTAATTGTCCGTGTCATTCTCTTTCCTTTACAGCATTTGGCACTATTTGTAATTCCATGTTTATTTGTTGGTTTACTTGTTTAAACCCACTCTCTCCTACTAGACCGAACACCAGGAAGCCAGGGAACGTGTTTGCTTTGTATCCCCCACACCTAGCATGCGGGAGGTAATCAATAATTAACTGCTGAATGAATGGGGAAGGATAACTGAGTTAACTAGCTCGTCAGCGGTGGACCTCGTAGGAACTCTTTTGCCTTTTCATCCAAATAGGTTGTACCAGTTTACTCAAGTTACTCAAATTTGCGTTGGTCACAGATTCTACAGGTTCTACCCAGTGATGAAGTGAGATTTATTAATCCATCAACACACTTATTCAACAAGTATTTCTTAATGTCTGCCACACACTAACACTATATAGTGGATGGTGCTAGCTAAGCAAAATAAATTGAAGACCTAGAGCCCGTCTCCACTCCACTCCTACAGGGATAGCACACATCTGAAACATATGTAATCATCTAGGAAGTTACTAGATGATATGGCCAGGTTGTAGTAACTATTTGCCAAAAAAATGACACGCTTAAGGAGAACAGTACAATGGAAATGGAGAGACATCTCTTGGGGAGAATCATAAACACAGGTGTGTTGGGCGGGTGCTGAGGACGAGCTAGGGCGAAGAGGAAAGGGCACTGCCTATGAGGTGTTGGAAAGGGTGACAAGGTCCAGGTGTCTGCAGGGAGGGTTCTGGCATGCTGACCTGGGGAGCACCGCAGGGATATTGAAGGAGGAGGGGCACATGGAAGAATCCAAGGGTGAGGGGATGCAATAATTCTCACTTTCTGATGCACAATATTGTGTGCCTCTGATCATCCAATACTTTGCCTCATGTTTCATTGGTGGTTCACATTCAACACTGCTTACTGAATTAAGTAAGTTGCACAAAAATATTTAAAAATGAGTAGTTTCTTGTCAAAGGAAGTGATACAAACAGTTCTAGTCCCTCGAAATACTTCTAAAGGGAGCCCTAATGGATTCTCAAAACATTTCCAAATTTAGACGATTTCAAGACTGTATGTTACATAACACACAATAGGAAGTAACTAAGAACTTGATCCAAAAAGTCTAATGAGGATAACACTGAGAGAAAAAGCACAAATTATAGACCTACCTTATTCAAAAATATAACTTACTAAATCATAAATCCTATATAAAGAAAAGGGAAGTGTTTCAAAGACAAACAAATGTGAAGTAGTATTCTATGGAGAAATTATCAGGATTATACAACTAAGACAGAAAAAAATATTTTCAGTATAAGAACTGCTTGGCTGAATGCTGGGAAGGCCATTAATTCAATTTTTGAATTAATTCAACATTAATTCTTTATAAAAACTCTTTAAAATCAAAAGGGAAGATTTATTCCATAAGATTAAAAAAGATTCCAGATTCAAATGTGAGCTTTAATATTATTCTGAATATGTGTCTTAGTCCATTTTCTGTTGCTGTAACAGAATGCCACAGACTGTATAATTTACTTTTTAAAAAAGGAAATTTCTTTCGCAGCATTCTGGAGGCTGGGAAGTCTGGGATCAAGGTGCCAGCACCTGGTGAAGGTCTTTGTGTGAGATCACAATGAGGACAGGGCATTGGATGGCAAGAGGCCAGGGGCATGGGAGCTCAGAGTTCTCCTTCTCTTCTTGAAAAGTCAATACCAGTATCAGCGACCCGCTCTCAGGACCTCATCTAATTCTAGTTACCGTCTAAGAACCCCACCTCCAAATGCCATTAACACATGAGCTTGGGGAGAAAGGACAGATTCTGAGATGAACTGTGATTAGGTATGAGGGTCAAAGGACGAGGGAAGGAAAGATGAGGGGAGTCAACATCAGACCAAACCAGAAAAGACTGCTTCACCTTCCTGAGTATGCTGAGACCTTGATTTAAATCCCACCATGGCTGCCCTCTTTACCTATAAACTTTCTGGACTGTTAACCCCAACCAAGCCAAAAGCAACAAGAACTTCTTTTTATGAGCCACCCTCCCTCTCCTGCTATGCGTTATCCTGCCCTGAATCCATAGCCAGTGTAGTAGGATCAGTGTAGCACCATTTCTTCCTCCTCTAAATTTTCATAAGAATAAGCTTTGCCCTAGGTGTAGCAGACATACTGCCAACTGCTGTGTAATCCTACTACTTAGTTGTGGGAACTTGTCCCAGGACCTGGCTCTTTCTTTGGGAGCATCTCTAACAGTTCAGTAAACCCTTGGAATTCAGAGAGCTCTGTCTTAGGAGTTTTAGTTCAGCATTTCCAACACATGTGGGGGACACTTTAAAGCCACAGCAGATATTTCATAGGAAGTCCTAGAGTAGAGCCAGCCATTAGGACTTTCTGCAATAGTAGAAATATTTATTTTTGTATTGTCCAATACTGCTGGACAAGTCACAGTACTAGTTAGTAGTGACTAGTCTCATGTAACCATTGAGTACTTAAATGTAGCTAATATGACTGAGGAGCTGAATTTTTGATTTTATTCAAATTATTACAAATGGGTATTAGCTACCATAGTGGTCAGTATAACCTTAATGGTTTCACTTTGAAAACATGGACAGAAATGTAAGATGCCTCTCTCAGCACTTTTATTTGTTGCAGGTAATAGAAAATACTGCAGAATAAGATGAAAAAGAATACAGAATATAGGAAAGACAGGCACAGAAATATCACTTTTTTGCAGATGACACAATTGAGTAAACAGAAAATACAAAATCAACTAAATTCATACCCATGATAACAAGTTAGAAAAGGCAATAAGTAGTCCTATTCCCAAATCTAAAAAGAGATGGATAATTTATATCAAGGCAATAAGATATGTAGTAAAATATAAACTATAATGGGAAAAATAAAAGAAAACCTAAATAAACAAAGTTGTATCCATTGTTCCTGGTTTAGAAAATTCATGGTAATGTCAGGAATATTAGTCCATAAACCAAAAAAAAAATAGATTAACATAATTAACAATTACATTCTTGCTAGACTACACTAGCAAAATTAATAACAAAAAATAAATACATAATAATACCAAAGAAGATTGGAGGAGGACATAATAATCAAATTCTAAGACATATTATAAAGTGATCTTCATCAAAACTGAATTTTGCTGGATCAAAGCCAGGACAATGATGCTAATAAAATAGTGATTCCAAAGATAAATTTAAGCACTTACAAGTCCTTAGGATATAGCAGACAAAACAGAAGTAAGAATCACAATGATGGATGAAGGAATTACCATTTAATAAATGCTGGTGGACCAACCTGATATCAATAAGAAGAAATGCATATTACATCCATAACTCACCAAATATGCTAACACTTTCCAAATTGGTCAACGAACTAATTAAACATAAAAAGCAATAAAAAGACAGGATAGCGTATTTATCACACCTGTAGTAGGGATGAATTTATGACCATTAAAAAACAAATAGTACTATAAGGCTGAGGTAGGTGGATTCAAGTATTTTAAAAATATATGTAAAGTCTCCTTAATAAAAAGTAACACAACAAATACAAAGAGGGCAAAGAACATTCTAAAACAGTAATAGAACCTTAAGCTGTGACATAAACATATATTGTCACCAGTAACATGACCCCATGTGACAAATGGCTAAAGAGGAAAGTAGACACTAGCGAGTGGCAACTGTGTGACAGCCCTTCATATGTGTTGTGTGCACCGGGAAACGTACCCGATAAGCCAACATAGGAAGGAGTTTAGTCTCACTAATAATTAAAGAGGTATGAATCAAAGCACAGATGGTCCTCAACTTAAGATTTTGATTTTATGATGGTGCCAAAGTGATATACATTCAGTGGAAACCTTTTCCTTTTGGTGCTACAAGGGATTAAATGCAGGCCCTTCACAGTGAGTACGTAGAAAGCAATAAATAAACGTTCCCTCCTAGCATCGCCCTTCTCAACCACTGAAAGCAAGTCTTGCGTTCTGAATCTCACTCTACAAAGTAACCCTAAGGTCAAGGAGCTTTGTACTCTATCACTGGGTGGAACCATCCTTGTACCTTTAGGTATATTACTTTCCACGTGTGTGTTCTAGGAGTAGCTCCTGGCTCAGTAACTTCATCACCCTTTAGCTCTAGATCCTTTCTTTACATGTAACAATTTGAGTGCACTGTCTACACCTTCCAGTAGAAGAAAGGGCTAAGAGCAACCTAAGCTTCCTTGCTCTGGTTTGGTGCACTCAGGAGATTGTTCATTCATAAAGTCCCCACTCAAATTAAACACAATAATTTGACGTGGTGGTTTTCAAAATACCACAAATCCACACTGTCTGCTGGAGTCAGTGTCTCCAAAAAGGAGACTGATTGCTTTGTATCATAAATGCTCATTGGGGGTTTTTAATGGGTCTTCTAGAACTTACCCTTTCACCCTTAGGAAGAAAGGGCTCATTCCTGCACAGGTCCATGAATGCTTGCTTTCTTTAACTTTTTCTTTATTAGAGATGCATTTTGCATACTAGCTACATATGTATTTACAACATCTGAATAGTGTTTGCGATTGTATGCCATAGGAAGACACCTGACTTACCATTTGCCCTCCAAAATGTAATTGTCCCCCTAATAAAAAGAGACATTCTGGGCTGGAATATAGCTCAGTGGCACAGCACTCGTCTAGCAAGCAAGGTCCTGAGTTCGATTCCTAGTACCAAAGAGAGAGAGAGAGGAGATTCTGAAGAGCAGTAAATATGAATCTTAGAAGTGTTTCTGCCAGCATTTCCCTAGCTATTGCTGTATTACCTAGAGATAACATAAGAACTCAGTTTGGCTTTTGTCATAAGAGGCCCAGGGCAGGTGTGGCTTTGAGTAAGTACTGTCCCCTCTCTCATTCTCAGATCCCGTACCCATTAAATGATGGCTAGGCAAGATCACCTCTCTTTGGAGCTTTACCCAGCACGGAAAGCAAGATGTTAGTAACTCTGAAGTTGTCACAAGGAAGATTCCTCAAGAAGACTGGCTCCCTCCCCAATGCCCTCGGTTGGCTCAGGGTGAGCCCCCAGGGTCCACGGGGGTCCACATTCTCCTCGCCTCTTGACCCTACTTTGCCCTTGGTGAGCTAAACCTGGCTTCTCCCTTCCCCTAGGAACTACACAGCCACATGATCTTGGGAAAGAAAGATCCTTAGCCAGTTTTCCCATCAGAAAAATTGCTGGGCTCTGTGGCTGTCATTTAAATTCATGGTAATATCTCCATCCTTCTCTCCAAAGAAATGTATGCTCTATGTTCGGTGAGTGAGGTTGGTAGGATTTTAAGAATTAAGAATACAAAATCCTTGCTTCAGCTGGACACACAGGCCTATAATCCCAGTATTCTGGGAGACTGAGGCAGGAGGATGCCAAGTTTGAGCTCACCATGGGGAACTTAGTGACTTCGCAAAACCTTATCTAAAACAAAATAAAACAAACTGCCTCGGGATGTAGCTCAGTGCGATGCATGCAGTGGCTCCTCCGCCTGTGGCTGAGGATGCCTTCTCAGAGTTCTTCTGTGTCCACCCTTAAGACAAACCCCCATTTCCTGAGATAATCTGAATAAGACTCTTGCTTATTTGAAACTCCCATAGCCTAGGGTGGCCTCTGATGCTGGGTAAAGAACCAAGGAACCAGAGAAGCAGGGGGATCTCAGCGCAGAGCCAGGCTGCGCAGCCCCTGGACTCCCAGAACGGTGCTCTATCCAACTGACCTGCCTCCCGGCTGGCCGAATGGTCCTCAGACAATGCTGCTGCTAGGTGTTCTGCCTGCCTCTGACACTCAGCGGTTCCTAGCAGCAACTGTGGCCAGGGGTTTTCCTACCAAGCTGTACTTTTCTTCATTTTTGAAATAAATAAGAGAAACCAAAGGCCATGCAGGGGCTTCAGATATTTCTTCCTGTGCTCCTCACACCCCCTCTCCTCCGTTCCCCTGCCTGCTCTGGCTGTGCCAGACTCATTGTTCTGGAACCCCTTATGGGGAACCATGAAAGGGACTAAGAATTCAGCTCTGCAGTCATTTCCTTGGGTCTCTGCAAAGCCCTCCCTCTTAATTAGCAGCCTTTCCTCCTCCCTGTCAGGCCTTTCCTCCCGCATGCTGCAGCGTCCGCTTTATCCCGGTCAGCAGACTCCCCTTTCCGCAGCCAGGAGAATTTGGCAATTTCTCTGTTCAAATTTCGACCCAATAATTTCTCCCCTAATGCACCCCTCCCCAGGACCATCAGGGGCCCACTTTCCCCATCTTGTCATTTGTTATTATCTGGACTTTCTGGCTCACAGCCCCTTAGGACTTTCCTTTGTCTGCCTCACAGTCTCCTCAGGCTTGCTTCTCTCCGCTGTGGACTGCAATCCAATCCCAAATTGCCTTCCCTTAGTTATACTTTCTTATCTTTTTTTACGAAGTCTTTCCAAACTGCTCATCAGTGGTTTCTGACTTCATTTTTTATTTTTCCAAACAAAATGGGTAAAATTTGCTCCTTCCCTCATCTTTCCCCAACTAGAAATCACCTCTAAAACAAAAACTCAGCAGTTAGATTTATCACCAAAAGTTAGATAACAAAAGGAAAATAATAAACTGAACACCATCCAAATTAACAATTTCTAAGCCAGGCGTAGTGGTGCACACCTGTAATCCCAGCACTTAGGAGGCTGAGGCAGGAGGATACTTGTGTGTTTGAGACCAGCCTGGGCTACAAAGTGAGCTCAAGGCCATCCTGAACTGTATAGCAAGACCCTGTCTCAAAAAGACAAAATTAAATTAAATTTAATTAAAAAACAAATTAACAACTTCTGTACATCATGGACACAACTAACAGATGAAAAGGCAACCCATAAAATGAGAGAAAAGATTCACCCATCATACTTTAGTGAAGGAGTTGCTGTCAGAATATATAAAGAATTCCTACAACTCAACAATCATAAAGCAATCCAAGTTTTCAAAGGGCAAAGTATCTGAATAGATTATTTTTTTTTAAAAAAAGAAATACAAATGGCCAATAGGCAAGTGAAAAGATGTTCAAGTGTCTAATCCTTAGAGAACTGCAAATCAAAATCAAAACAACAATGAAATACCAGCTCACACCCAGTACAATGGGTACTATCAAAACAAGAAAAAAAATAATTATTCGTGAGCATGTGGAAAAGTTGGAAATCTTGTGCCCTGTTGTGGGAATGTCCAATGGTGTAGCCACCATGGAAAACAGTATACCAATTCCTCAAAAAATTAAAAAGAATTTTAATGATGAGTTCGCAATTCTGTCTCTGGGCACATCCTTAAAAGAACAGAATACCCTGGTTCACAACAGTGTTATTAACAATAGCCAAAAGGTGGCAATATCCCACCTGTCTACCCACAGGTGAACGAATAAACAAAATATGCTAAATAAACACAACGGAGTATTATTCAGGCTTTTTAAAAAATGAAATTCTGATATGTGCCACAACACGAACATACCTTGAAGACATTTTGCTAAGTAAAATGAGCCAGTCCACTTCCACGAGGAACCTAGAGTACTCATTTATAGACAGAAAGCAGACCTGCCAGGGGTTGACAGGAAAAATGGACAACTGTTGTTTAACAGGCGTGGAGTTTCATGTTTGCAAGATGAATAGAATTCTGGAGGTTGGTTGCCCAATGGTGTGAGTGCGTTCAAAACTACTGAACTGTACATTTACAAGTTGTTATGATGGGAAGTTGTTTGTGTTTTAAGACAATAAAAAACTGCCCGGCTATTTTACAAATTCAACAACTTGAGTAAGTTGAGCAAGGTAGTCAGTCTCTCCATGGTTCAATTCCCTCATCTATCCATGGAATTAGTACCTTCCTCATGAGCCACTGTGAGAATTAAGTAAGTTACGAAACACAAGTGTTTATAAGAGTGCTTCACACGAAGTATGGTTCAGCAGGTGCTAGTTATTGCAGCAGTGATGATTATTACCATTACACTGTGCAATGCACCATTGGGAGCACTTCCCTCACGTAATAGCATTTAGTCTCCAACCCACCTCTATGCGCAATAAAGTCAAACTTTTGCAAATTAAGAAACAGAAGCTCAGAGACGTTCAGGGATCATCTTGGGTCACAACGCCAGTGGATGGAGGCAGAATAAAGATAAAATCCAGCTTCAGCAATGTGCAGTTGCCTGACAGAGAAGCAAGCAATCATCACACTGGCCCCGGACCAAGTCAGAAATGGATCTTCTATCCTAACCATGAAGCGGGGTGGGGGGCCTGTGGTAGGGATGGTTGAGGAGCTTGGCTCCACTCCAGACCAATAACCCACCAGCTAAAGAATCCCAACTGTCTTTGTCCCCCTCCCACACCCATCCTGCCCCAGGGATAGGACCAGCTGGCTCCAACAAAGAGAACCCAAGCTGAAAGCTGGGAGCTACACCCAGAGGTCACCGCGGCTCCCAAGCAGATGGACCAGCAACACCCTCAAGGGAGAACACAGAGGCCTGTGGGCAGGGCTCACCTGGGTACCCTGGTCCCGCCCAAACCGGAGAACAAAACCCCATGCCACCCAGCCAGACACTGGAGTGTGCCACGGAGAACAAAGGCCCAGGTAGGCAGCCTGAGTTCCAATTACCTGCACCCACCCTAGACTCTCATTGGTCCCCAAGTTCTGCTCTGATTCTGATTCACTTGCGGGCCCAGAGCAGGATATCAACAGGAGCTTTCCAGGGACTTGCAGTCTGATTTAGTGGTTTTTTGTTTTTGTTTTCTTTTTTTTTTTTTTTTTCCAGATAAATGACTTCTTCCCACCCTACTCCAGAGTCTTTTAAAATATCCAAGCTGGTCTCAGATGGGTATTTCCTAACAGAAGGTGGTGAAGGTCCAGCCCAGAGGAACCCGGCCTGGCAGGAGCTGGTGACTAGCCAGAGGCACCTTGCCACCCCACCCCAGGGAAGATGCCCCAGAAGGGCATCTGTCAGCTTGAGAATACTCAGTTCAGGCCTATGAGAGAAGGAAGGCTTGGCACCCAAGCCCTAGGGAAATCAATCAATCAATCAGTTGAAAAAGAAAAGAAGGAAGAGAATAAGGAAGGAAGGAAGGAAGGAGGAAGGGAAGAAGGAAGAAAGGGTCTGGAAACAGGATTTTGACATTTGGGAAACTTTCTTCCCTTCTGTCAACTCAAACTTAATTTGAGTGCTTTTTGTGGAAAAAAGGGCTCAACAAATTCCTTCTCAGAGTGAAAAATTCTCTCCTACCCATTGTTTTTTATATTAGGCAAGTAATACATATTCATGATAAAAAGTAAATTAGAAAAATACATGCAGAAAAATTAAAGTCACTCCAAATCCTACCTTCCAAATTTAATCACTGTTAATGCCTTAAGTATATATTGCCAGACTTTGTTCAGTGTAGATACAAACCTATTTTTATACATAGACACATATAGATATATATAAATACACTTTGAGAAAAAGTTTCAGGTTCAGGAAAAATCATTCCACATCAATAACACAGGGCTGCACTGCATTTTAAATGATGTTACAGTATTTTTAAAGTTTCTACTTTTATTACTACGTGTTTATAGTACATAATGATTACACTCATTGTGGGAAGTGATAGTATTTTATTATGAGATGCCATAGTTAAGTTAACCAGTCTCTTCTTATTAGGCAGAGCTTATTTTAAGTTTTTACAAGCATGAACAACACTGTTACCTAACCAGGGCTTACCCGTTTGACAATTAATTCTAAAGAATAGATTCCTACATGTGGAATGGCTGGATCAGAATGTTTCTGGAATATGCATAAATCTCCCTGATCAATCTCTTACACTGACTGATACACAATTTCCTGAAAGTGACAGATCTTGGTAGTGTGCTTATCATTTAAAGCAGCCTTCGGCTTAATACAATTCTCCATTATAAGCTGTTCCAAAATAAAACTCCATAAACCCCTTGTCTATGAGCTCACAAATGACTTAGTGGCATTTAGAAGATATACAATTTTGTTTTGACTTAGTAATCTGCTAAACAGAGACTCACATGACAGATGTACCAGGAAGGGTAATTGCCATGCAAAATTTGTGTAAGATTAGACTTAACTACCGACTATCTGAGAGGCCTTTCTCTTCTAACCTTCCCTCCATCTGCCCTCCTCCTTTCCTTCCTTCCTTCCGCCTTTCCACCCTCTTTCTCTCCTCCTCTTCTTATTTTTTTGAGATGGGGTTTCACTATGTTGCCCAGGCTGGCCTTGAACTCCTGGGCTCAAGGGATCTCCCCAGGTCAGCTGTGGACCACCACATGAGCCTTTCCCTTTCTTTTCTCAAATCACGTCTCTTTCTCTGTGATTCCCCTCCCTTCTCAGTCTCCTCTGCTCTTCTTGCCTCTTCCTCCCTGAGGTGGTGAGGATCCTACATGGGGGCGGATGGTGGTAGAGTCAGACAAAGGTTCCAGCTGCACAGGAAGTCATATAAGCAGTCTGTGCAATCTTTAGGTTTTGGCATTTATTATTGAAGTTCTGTAGAAACGGGCTCACTTTGAAGTCCCCTGACTCATCCTCCTCTTCCACGTATTTCCTGTAAATGGTCCCTCCACTTCCAGCAAGGTTTGTCACACCATATTTCCATCGGAGGGGCTGGGACCGTCTGAACACTGTCTCTTGAGGTGGACTTGGCGCAAGAAGACTTGCGGAGTCTGCTCTCTTAAAAGTTGCTTTGCCCAGGCTTAATGCTGCCTCAAATTAATAATGTGAAACATATGCTCCATCTGCCTGCTAGAGGGTGACAAAGCCATTTATGTTCATAATGGCCACAATTATTCTACAGATGAAAATTTTTCTAAAGCTAGTCACACAGGCTGGTCAATCAGTTTCACCAAGGGGGAAAATTCCCCCTTAATCATTCCACTTAAGCCTTCTTTGCCAAAATAGCCAGTTCACCATGGCATTATGATGTTGAAAGGAGAAACAAATGGAGACTATAAACAGTTCTCTGAAGTTTTCAAACTTTCTGCCCCTAATAAGGCAGGCATAGATTAGCGCCAGCAGCTAAGTAGAGAAGGCGCTGTACCTTTTCACAAAGATCCAGGGAGCTGTGCATAAGTTTGGGGGGTTTTAGAGACCAAACAAATCAATTACAAGGCGTCTTCTTTAAAAATAAAATTGGGCCTAAAAGGTACTGCTATCAGCAAAACGCTAAATCTCAGTCTCTCTCTCTCTCTCAGTCTCTCTCTGTCTCTGTTTCTCTTTCTCCTCTCTCTCTCTCTCCTGCCTGGTGGAAGCAGAAAGATATCTCTTTGATATCAGAACAAATAAAATTTAAATTATTGACTGCTCATGTTAATGCTGAATTTTACAACCAACATATTTCAAAATGAAATTATTTTAACATCTATGCCTCAAATTAAGATCTGTGATAATATATACTGCAGTGCAGAAAATGTCTTAGGTTCAGATGATGTAAAGGCCAGTTCCCCTTGAGAGTAAACACTGGCTGTTGCTTCTCATGGGCTAAAGCTCTCTGTGGCTCCTCTGAATAAATCTAAGTTTTGATGATATCAGCGAGCGCTGCTGATGGCCAAAGCGAACCTGCAGGTGGGGGCAGGGAGCACGCGGCAATGCTGCTTAACAGGCAAAGTGGTTGGCCTCAGAGATGCAGAGCCATTAAAATATGGTTCCTCCTGTGATTTACAAGAATGAAAGATCTATGAGAAGGCTTAGTACATGGCACACAAAACCTTATTTTCTTCCCCCTCTGCTAGGCTGGAATCCAAGTTTCAAGTTTCTCATTTCGTCTTTGCTCCCAGGAGCCGCAGTGTCTTTTGGGGGTATTCACGGACTTCCCATTTCCAGGGCCCGCCTACACCTGGCTAGCAGCTGACTGGAAGATGTACCCTCTCCAGGTCCCCACAGCCTCAGTGCTGTCCTTACACCCCTCACCACATTGCTGCATCAAGGAGCTGGGGAGGGGTGGCAGCAGGGGTGGAGAGCAAGGCTCAGGTGGCCTGTCCTGGCCAGGGGTTCCTGCCAGCAACACTGTGCATCCAGCCTTCCACTCTGCCCTCTCCTCTGAGGCGTGACTTCTCCTGTGGAAGCAAGACATCCTCTCTTCCCAGCCTTCATGTCATCAGGGTCCTTCAATTCCCACTAGGCCCACTAATTAGGTGTTCGTTAACACTGATCCCAGGTGACCACAGTCCACAAAGATCCTCCCCTCCCCTTCCTGATGATGTCACAAGATAAAGGACAATGTAAGGATCTAATTCCATTTGAAAACTTCTCATAATTCTTTTTGCTTCTTAAGAAAATAAAATCAAATGTTTGTAAGGAATCATCTGAATATATTTCCACTTTCCAGGCACACACTAACAAAAAAAGGGGGGGGGGCATTTTTTGCAGCCTCAAGACGAGAATGTCTTTCTCCCCCGCCAAAACAGAGCATGATACACAGATAAGCAACAGTATATGACAAAAACATCTTCAAATGCTTTCTAATCCAGTCTCATTTAATCTCACAGCTCCTCAATGTGCACATTTTAATTACAGTTTCACAGTTTTATCCTCTAGCACTGTTAGAAGACACACACAAAAAAATTGAACCATTATTTAACACTAAGAAGGAGCAAAAGACAGGGACTTTGGGGTCTCTAAAAAGAAAATTGTCACATTTTAACGACCCAGACTACTCAGACTGTGCAGAAAACGCGGCACACTAAGTGTGCTGAATCTTTGACTAGGGGAGTGGGCTGCTATAAAATGTAAATAACCCTTAACTGACATCTCTAGCTTTTTTGTTTTAATTTAAAAACTGCAGTGTAATTATCTCTTATTTACTAGAGTCACAAACACCACTGAAGGGAAAATAAACTGCTGCTTTTGGGATGAAGTTGCTGACAAAGGTTTGACAAAGAAAAATAATTAATAGCTTCACACTGGCACAGGGTGTCTTGGAGCTTGGCTAAGTGGACTAGAGCATGTGCCAGGCTCGGCCACTGTGTGACCCTCAGATCCCCGGGTCGGCCAAGGGCAGGGTGCATGCCGGTTCTGAAGTCCACAGGGGCTTCCAGATGGACTTAGGCAATCACGTGTGACAAAAGTCCATGAGGTTTTTGAATGTCATCCTAAGTCACTGTTTTGTGCACAGCTAGCTTTGTGCTCTGGTTATAAAATCTCGCCTGTTTAAGATATCTGTCCAGGGGTGATTAATAATATCTTTCAGCCGGAGCAAGGGTTCTCCAAGATTGGTTCTGGGCTCCACTGTTTAGAATTCTCATCCGGAAAAACAGTGGCAAGATGCCTTCAGGGGAGGGAGCAGCAGATGCCAGCATCCTGGAGCCAGGCTGGGGGCATCTCTGACTCAGTGGTCCCTCAGGGTTCACACCGGGGAGAACACAGACAAGACCTCGCGCATATGGGTCAAAACCCTGAGAAGGACGAGTCTGCCTCTTAAAATGTGGACAGTTAGAGGTCCCATCTTCACTTCACTATTACAGTAAACTATAAAAGTCTTCTGAATACTAACAGTGTTAAATTCTAGCAGATATTCTTCTGTGTCACTTGTCTAACGTGAATGCTAGGAAGCTGGTGACCCTCAGAAGGGTAAGATATTATCATTCTTTTTATCATGATGATTAAGGATGGGATTTCTTGTCTTGCTTACATATTCCCACCTCCTGTGATAATTCCTTCCCTTCCCCTGGCCACGGGCATGTTTTATGCCTGGCAACTCTGTCATATCCTTTTGGGGTATGTTCGGGTGACTGGAAAGAATTCAGGTCTTAAAGCCAGAGAGGATCTGATTTGTGCCCTGGAGAAATCACTTCATGTTCCCAAGCCTCAGTTTCCTCTCTATGAAAAGGAGATGGTATCTTTAGAGAGCGGGCAGGGATCAGGCTGGTCTAATTCTCCTTGCTTGCCCAAAGGCAAATGTTTGGCACATATAGATGCCTCCACCACAGTGCCTGGCATGAAGTGGGCATCCAATAAATGAGACCCATTGTTATTATTATTATTAATATTATCAACAACAAAAACAAAATAATAGCTCTTCTTGACTCCAGAGAGCAATTTCTAATTCAAGCTCCATTATTTCAAATTAACTCAGCTATATTTTCCCCCTTCTTAATAGAACTCAAGAAAAAAGCCCCAAGACTGTGACTCCAAGTTCTCAGTGGTAATCTTGGCTTCAGCACTATCCACTAAGAGTCTCCGGTCCAAGAAGAACTATTAACACTGAAGTGGAAAGGGGAATTAGGAGGTCCGAACGAAGCAAAGGTCTGCTCGCACATATAATGGGCTCATTTGTTCCCACAAATATTACTTCTTGGCTCTCCGCATCTTTTGTCCTTTTCTCTGTAGGCAGAGACCTCCAGGGTAAAGGGCATTTGGGGTCCACGCGTGTTTGCAGAACAGGCTAGTACATCCTGTCCTTGCTGCAGAGCCTGGCACATCGGTGGCAAAACAGACCTCTCTTTTGACACACTTTCTCTGAAGAGTCCGCTGGAGGAGGCTTGCTGAGCCAAAGCCTCCACCCCTCCCACCCTCAACTGGCTGTTGAGCTGCCTCCTGGAGCCCCCTGGTGGCCCTGGCCATACTCACACTAGATTCTCACACCCTTTGGGGCAGGAGGAAAATGGCCGAAAATGGCCTTAACAGATCCATCCAAGACTTAATCGCCTGCTTCCATTGCCTGCTGGGGTACCCCATGTTCTTAGAACAAAAGCAGCATGCGCTGTGTCCAGGCTGGCATGGAAACGACGCCTTTCTCTAATAGCACAGTCATTTATTACACATCTGTTGAGTACCTATTGTGTGGCAGGCCCACGCGGACGTGAGGAATAGAAGAGGATGACTCGGCTCCTGCTCTCAAGAACCTTCTAGCATAGAAGAGGAGGCAGACAAGAGACCTGAGAAGGATGTCAGGAAGAGATGCGTCAAGGGAACCCAGTGGACAGTGCCAATTGGCTCAGGGAAAGTGGGAAGGAAGTCAGGGAAGATGTAAAGGTGTGACTGCTCCTTCAGGTCTTTTCCTGGGGACCAGAAACGAGCCCCCAGAGAAAGGAAGGAAGACATTCCAAGGAGAGGAATCAACCTGCCCTAACTCTCACTCATGTCGGGACGGTCAGAAAGCTGACCGGTGGAGAAGGACCTTGTCTGAGAGTGTGGAGAGTTGGTCTTCCCCATCAGTGATTTTCCAAGCCATCCCTTAAGCTCTCCACTGACATTTGATTCCAATCTCATGAACCCTGAGGCTAAGAGAAAACTCCAGAAAGCTGACCATAATCCACTGACTTCAACTTTGTGTGTTCTCTGGCAGTCAAATCATGAAAAGGTCATCAGATAAATTCCAAGTGAGAGAATCCTCCAAAATACTTGACCAGTCCTCCTGAAAACTTTCAGAGAAAATCCCCAAACCTAACACAGCCTGGAGGAACCTAAAGAGATGTGATAAGCTAAGCTAGTGGAGCTTCCTGCCTCGTAGCTCCCGGAGGGAGGGCCCCCAGCGCACGGGGAGCCTCGGGCGGGGCGCGCCAGTCTTCCAACCGGCGGCTCACTCCCGGCCTCGTAGTTCCCCAGAAGGAGGGCTTCTGGTGCACAGGGAGCCACGGGTGGGGAGCGCCGGTCTTCCGGCTGGCTAGCTTCCTGCCTCATAGCTCCTGGAGGGAGGGCCCCCAGCGCACGGGGAGCCTCAGGCAGGGAGCGCTGGTCTTTGTACTGGCGGCTCACTCCTGGCCTTGTAGTTCCCCGGAAGGAGGGCTTCCGGCGCACAGGGAGCCACGTGGGGGGGAGCGCCGGTCTTCTGGCTGGCTAGCTTCCTGCTTGGTAGCTCCTGGAAGGAGGGCCCCCAGTGCATGGGGAGCCATGTGGCGCCGAGCGCTGTTGCTCGCCGGCCCTTAGGCCGGCCGCCACCGCTCAATTGAGATCTATCATGACACAGAGAAACAGTGACACAATTGGCCCACCATGCACTGACTGCAGTTGCCCACTCACGGATTTGTGTGAATCATTCAAACTTTGAACAACCCCTGGGAATACATGCCATACAACGGGCCACTCTTGCCCCTGCCATTGAGAACCAGAAAGGTCCAGAGCCAGCGGAGGAGCAGCTGCTGAACAAGGACTCAGAGAACATGAGAATGCAGACTAAGCCCATGGAGTCAGAGGTCCAGTGGACTGGGGACATGAGAGCCGCTCGGAAGCTGTAAACCAGGAGGACCTTGCACAATACCTGCAGAGACTCATTGGAACCATTCTTCCCCTGACAGTACAGGCTGTGGTGGAGCTCCGGAGAAGTCTGCAGCAGGATTCCTGCTGCCTGTGCTGACAGTTGGGGAGAGGACACTAACTGGTTGTGGGGTCCCAAAGCGATGGGAGGCTGGAGAGAAAACGCTACAAAAAATGGCTTTCTCCCCAGATGACTCACTTGATTTTTGACAACCCTTAGGCTGTAACTACTTGTTAGATCCTTCTTGTGTATCTCTGTCTTCCTGAGAAACCACTTTGAAGATACCACCATGTATTATAGCAGTTATTGATATTTTCCTACTAATCTATCCATGACTCTCTAATGTTTGTATTGTTCCTATCCTATTTCATAAATGGATCCATGTTTATTATTATGTGTTTCCTACAACAACCATTGAGAATTATTAATGATTATTCAGTAGGTCACTCAAGTATAGTTCTATTTATATTCTTTAGAAGCCACTTTGAAGATACCTAAGTATAGTATAACAACTATTGATACTCTCCTACCTCTTTTGTCTGTAACTCACTATTATTTGTCTATTTGTTTTCCTGAGAAACTATCTTATAGATAACAATATGTAAAGCAATAACCATTGATAATTTCCTACCACTTTGTCTGTAATTTGGTAAGCCCCTCCTATTATTGTTATCCTTCTTTTACTCTTAAAAAAAAAAAAAGCTAAGCTAGTGGGTCCCCAGAGCAAAGAAAGGAACCTAGTAGAGAACCACTAAGCAGATCTGATCCTCACTTTTTGTGAATTCTAAAACTTCTAAAAAATAAAGCCTATCAAATTGCCTTTTTCATCCAAACAGCCAAATTATTGTTATGATGGTTAAGGCTTTATGAGAGTTGAGTGTTATAAATTAGAACTCAGAAAATTCATTTAGACTCTAGCAATGTCAGCCATCATTTACTGGGGAGCTCTACCAGGGTAGGACCTCTGCTCAGTACTCTCTGCTATCCACCATATCTGGTGCCAACCACAGCCCCATGGGCTAGCCACTGTCAGTACCACCTCCCCATTTTACAGATAGGAAAGTGAGGTACAGAGAGGTTAGACAACTTGCCCATGGTTGTACAAATAAGTGACTGAGGCTGGGCTTGAGCCCAGGTCTGTCTGCTGCCAGAGTTCAGGTGTTTAATGATGACTCTACTGTCTCCAGACTTTCGACTGCATAGACTAAGGTTCTGTGTGATATTTCATGGAAAAACAAGGTCCTATGCCCGTTCTGTTTTGCCATTTGAAGCTACAGCTATGGATGGGAGTGCTGCGCAGTCTTAGCAGTTTCCAGCTCAGGAGGGGCAGGGCCGGAGCTGGATTTGCAGTGAGCACTCTGGCAGCTGCAGTGTGAGGACTGGCGCAGGCATCCGGCCCTGCTGCTGACATTTTCTAGCGATGCCTCCAAAGGGAGGAGGAGAAGCAATGGGTGAGAATGAACTTCCCTAAAAGGATAAAGCAAAAGCCCTTGCATAGGACGGATCCCTTTGGATGCAGCCCCGACCAATCACTGAACCCCAAATGTGCGCCTGGAGGGGGCCTGCCTCCACAGACAGGGTGACAGCAAATTTAGGAACACTAAGGGAAGCCAAAGAGCTGGACCTGCTTGTGGGCAGGGAGAGCCAGTCACTGAGGGTGTGCTGCTTGTGGGTGCTTCAGACCACCAGCCACAACCCACCCCAGCCCATTGTCCCTCGGCCTGGGCCACCTGGCCAGACACTGGGGCTGAAGGCCCAATCTCTCACCACGCGCTCCGTGACCTCCCAGGCCACTTAAAAGCAGCAGAACTCATCAGGCTAACGGCACATTTTCAACCTGGAACCTCTAGAGGCTGTGGTACCAGCAGAAAGTGCCCTTTAGTCAGTCACTCCTCCCCAAGCTCAGGTGTCATCTTACACAGCCTGGCATGCAGCAGCCACCAATCAAATGGGTGGAGGACCCTAAAGCTCCTTGGTCACAGGTCACACTGCAAAGGACTGCACTGGAGTTTAGAAGACCTGGTGCCAAAACCTTGTTTTCCTTTCCTTTTGCCGCTGCAGCAAATGACCACATACTTTGTGGCCTAAAATAACACACATTGATTATCTCACAGTCCTGGAAGCCAGAAATGAAAATGGGTCTCACTAGACTAAAATCTAGACATCGGCAGAGCCAAGCGTCCTCCTGGAGGCTCTGGGGAGACCCCTTTTCCTTGCCTTTTCCAGCTGCTAGTGGCCAAATGCTTATGGCCCCTTATCCACCGTCACAGCCGGTCACATGGCATCTCCCTCTGCTCTCTCTTTTCTGTCCCTTCTGGGAACTGAACTGATGGTCTCGCACATGCTAGGCAAGCATTCCACCACTGAGCTACATCCCTAGTCCTTTTTAAAATTTTTATTTTGAAACAGAGTCGCGCTAAGTTGTTCACGCTGGGCTCAAACTTGTTATCCTCCTGCCTTAGCCTCCCAAGTAGCTGAGATTACAAGGCATGTGCCACCAAGAACACTTTTGAGGAAACTTGTGGTCACATTGGTCTACCTGGGTAATTCAGGATCATTTCCTTGTTTTATGGGCAGCTGACTAGCAACCTTAATTCTATCTGCACTGTCAGCTCCACTTTGCCCGGGAAGGTAACAAATGTGCAGAGTCCAGGACTTAGGACATGGACATTTTGGGGGCACTATTATTCAGCCTACCATGTACCTCATCTTTTAAGGTCAAATTATAGGAGACAACAATTCTGTCTTGAAAATATGAAACAAATAATCATCTCTTCTCAAGTACCTACGGGTGTTCTCACTACACACTTGCTATCCATTGTTCTATGTAATTGCATTTGATGTCAGTAAGGCAGGTGCTGTTAACAGCCCAGATTGCACCACTCCCCCAGTAAATCTCCACATGGTTTTCCACGTGGTTTGGGAAAAATTCCTGCTCGGCCCATGGGATCCAGCCTTGGCTCAACTCCCAGCCCTGTCTCTCAGCGGCCTCCCCAGAGGCCTCGATGCTTCCTTCCTCCCTGTGGGCCTCCCTTTAGTTCCCGGGACTCCTACACCTGAGCCCTCTTTCCAGGTCACTCATCCCCAAGATCTTCATATAGACGCTGCCCCTCACTGTTCGGGTCTCAGCCCAAACACCCCATTCTCAGGGAAGCTTCCCTTAGCCACCTCATCTGAAGCCACTACGTCACCTCCCCTGCCTCTGCTGAGCCACTGCTCTCTAAAATGCCAATAACTTATTTCTCAATTGGTCCAGGAGACCTAGTCTGTTATTCTCTGCTATACCCCCAAGTCATAAAAATAGGGCTTAGTATACAGTAAGCACCCAGTAAATATTAGATGAACAAAGTTGTGTTGTACAAATGAGGAAAGAGGGATGTGGCCAAGCTTACAGAGCTTGCCAGCTGATCCCAACCAGCACGGATATCCCACTGGCCTCTTGCGGAGCTGTCCCCCCGCCTTCTTTAGCTGAGACATGCAGGGATAGAAACACCAGGTCCAGCTCCTCAGAAGTCCTCAGCTCAGAGGAGTGCATTCACAGCAACAGAGCAGGCTCAAGCCATTGAGGGATCCCTAAGACTGATCTGTCTGGTCAGCTGGGAGGGGTCTGAGTAAAGGAAAAGATGTGGTCTCTGCAAACCAGGAATTCAGAGTCACGTGGGGAAACCAATCCCACACGTGAACCGATCAGAGGCAACAGGAGGCCCAGAGGTCCAGGCTTCACTTCTGTGGCAAGAAGGGCCGCAGGGCCAGAACTGTAAGACACAATGGGGCTGCAGGACCTGGGTTTATTAAGTAGGGCTGGGGGTGGTGGTATGGAGACAACAGGAAAATGACCGAGTGGAAGTGTGGGCCCTAGAGTTACCGGGTCATATGTGAAAGACAAGAGGAAAAGGTGCCTGTTAGGAAGCAGAGGAAAGTCACGTCACAGCCAGCCTCTGGAGGCCAAACTGAGGGATGCATAGTACATTTCATCTCTAAAACGCTGGGGAGTCAAGGCAGGCTCTTGGATAGGAGAGAAGCCTGTGTCTTGGGAAACAAGCTTTATTTTAGCAGTGGAAGGCAGTATGGATTAAATGGCAGGAAGATTTATTCCTTACCAGGCAGAGTCCTGCCAAAAAGCCCTCCAGCCACAAAATACCTCTGCAACTCAAAGCATTCTGTGTGAGGGTTCTGCCTCCTCTGGTGAGGTTTTGCCCTCATGCTAATGCGCTTCAAGAGGGCTGAGTAAAGCAAACACTGAGGCTGAGGCAGGGGGGGCCCTAATGCTTCTCAGCACTTCCTCTGGTGGGGATCATTTGAGCAGCTGGGAACACCTGGGAGGGTGTAAGCGGAGACCAACAGGAGAAAAGACGGGATGGGCACACGTAACTGGAGCCCAGCAAGGCCTCCTTCTCCCACCCCAAAGTGAGCATTCCCGGCTTCAGAAAACACCAGGAAAAGCTGGCTGGAAAGAAGGTTTTATTTACCAGGCATGTTTTAAGTGAAATATTTGAAAAATCTTTCTTCATGGTTTATCTCCTCTATGCTTCAGCTCTGAAGAATAACAATCTATAGTTTCATGGCCTTTTCCCAACATCTGTTATAGTTACAATGCTTGTAGCAGAGCCCTGTAGTTAAACACTATTTTCCCTGAAGACATCCACGGTTGCACTGAGGTTTCAGAGAGAAGTCTTAAAGTGAGGGTAGGTGAGGGGAGATGATGGTTCTAGTCTCTCAGGAAGTGCTTGGTCCGTGTTCTAATAGTCAGATATACACATTTGAAACATCAAGATTTGGGGCCCATTTTGTTGTCTTTGTGGGGAAATTTAGCCGATGTCATTGCGTTTTTCTGTGGGTAGCCCTGGAGGGCTGTGATTTAACGTGTCCCTGAGGCCACTGCATCACAGATTCCAGAGACTGAAGCTCAGCCAAGCGAGCCACATGGAAGAACTCTTCAAAAATTCCCTGCAGGGCCCCTCTCAAGAACCACATTTTGCGCATCAGCAAGGAGCCAGGCAGCAAAGCAGCAGCCGGAGGAGAGTAAAATAACAACCGCACCAACGTGGGAAGATGTTTGTCCCTTCCCACTGTGTTCCTTCCTGTCCCAAGAGAAACAGGATGCTATGGTCTGAATAGCTGTGCTCCCCTCAAATTCATGACAAAACCTTATCTGCTACGTGGTGGTATTAAGAGGAGGTGATTAGGTCACGAGGGTGGAGCCCGAGCAGAGGAACTGACGTCCTTATAGACCTGAGAGACTCCTCACTCCTACCAGCACACGAGGGCAGCTGAGGCAGCACCATCTCTGAGGAAGCACGCCTGCCTCAGGGACCAAGTCCACCAGCACCTTGATCTTGTACTTCCCAACCTCAAGCTCGAAACACATTTTTGGTATTTGTATGTCACCCGCTCCACAGTACTTTTGTTATATCAGCAACAAACTTATGACACAGGAAGAGGAGACAGCAGAGAGTGCAACACCACACCAGGCCCATCACTACCACCCCCAAACCTTTACTGTACAGTGATCTCAAGGACAGCCTAGACTGTTAGCAAGACTCGGCCTCAAAACAAACAACATTCAAACAAAACACCCTATAAGTATAGATTTTCTTTCTTTTCTTTCTTTCTTTCTTTCTTTCTTTCTTTCTTTCTTTCTTTTTCTTTCCTTCCTTCCTTCCTTCCTTCCTTCCTTCCTTCCTTCCTTCCTTCCTCCCTCCCTCCCTCCCTCCCTCCCTTCCTTCCTTCCTTCCTTTGGTTTTTCTGAGACAGGGTCTTGCTATGTAGTCCAGGTTGAGCTCGAATTCATGGCAGTTCTTCTGCCTCAGCCTCCCAAGTGCAGGGATTACAGGCCCAGCTAAAACTACAGATTTTGGCTGACTGAATCTCTATGGAAGTCATCTTATTCAATAAATTTACTATAAAATTAAAAAATCAAAACAACACTAGCATACCACTGCATGGCTAGCAAATTAGCAAAGATGAAAAACAAAATATTGCCCAGTACTGTTGACAGTGTAGTCAAACAAATTTCTCCATATATTTCTGGCAGCACTATAAATTGGTAAAGATCTCCTTGGGCAGTGCCTCTCAAACTTGAATATATACAAGATGCCCGGGGATCTTACTAACATGCAGACTTTGATTCAGTAGGTTTAGGTTGAGGCCCCAGAATATGCATTTCTCATGAGATACCAGGTTACCCTGATGATCCGTCTAACGGTCACTCTATAAGAAGCAATGTCTCAGACAAACTTTAGCAATGTGTATCAAAAGCTTAAAGTCTACAAATCTTCATACTTTTGGACCCAGTAATTCCATACTAATGAATATATTCTGAAGATCAATAAGGAATGCATAAAAAGAAGACATGTGCATAGATGTTTATAATAATGTCATCTACAGTGAAAAATACATACAAACATATACATATCTAGCAATGTGGAAATTTCTAAATAAATCAGATTAAGTCAATTGGTGAAAAGACAATACAGTAAGTCTCTGACTTATGAGTGAGTTCCATTCTAGGGGAACATTTGTAAGTCAGGTTCATTCATGATCTGACAAAGTGAGTGTTATACAATACACCTGTGGATCTTATACAGGACACCTGTGAAAGTTTGCGGCACAAATGTTTGTAAATCGGGACTTACTGTATTCTCATTAAACAGGAAGTTTTTATTTATTTATTTATTCTTCCAGTACTGGGAATTGAACTCAGGACCTCATGCTTGCCAGGCAGGTGCTGTGCCGCTGAGTTATTTCTCAGCCCCAAACAGGAAGTTTTTAAAGGATATTTGGTGCTATAGGAAAATGTTCATAATGAGCAAAGTAAAACTGTCAGAATATAAAATTAGGTATTTAAGACATGGTGGTCACCTTGGCTATGCTGCTTTTCCAGTTTTTTGTCTGTTATTGGGGGATTTTGTTTTGGTTTGGGTTTGGGCATTTTTGAGACAGCATCTCACTGTGTAGCCCTGGCTGGCCTCCAACTTATGGTCTTCCTACCTGAGCCTCCTGAGTGCTAGGATTACAGGCATGTACCACCGTGACTGGCAAGAATCCAGTCATTTAATCAGACACTAATCTAGATATTGTTGTGGAGGTGTTTTGTAGATGTGATTAATATCAGTGGACTTTAAGTATAGGAGATAACATCCCACAAGGAGGATGACCTCATCCAATCAATCAGTTGAAGGCCTAAAGAGCAAAAGCAGATTTCCCAATTCTGCCTCAAGACTACAGCAGACTTCTGCCTGTGTTGTACTTCCAGCCCGGGAGACTACGCTACAGATTCTGGGTTTACCAACCTCACAATCCTCTGAGCCAACTCCTTAAAATAAGTCTGTTCTTATATATCCCCTTATTGATTCTATTTCTCTGGAGAATCCTAATGGATATACAACATGATCCTAATTTTGTGGGCAAAAAAAAGCTAAAAAAGTGAGTATCCATAAATAACATTGAAAAAGCTTGGGTCTTAGAGCATAAGTATGGCTCTAATTCTAGCATTAATATATGTATGAACAATGAGAAGAAAACAACTAAATATTGACAGTATAAAAACTATGATTTAATTGAATGCTTCTCTCTCTCTCTCTCTCTCTCTCT
>NW_004955414.1:27832656-27840861 GCF_000276665.1 Chinchilla lanigera | reverse complement strand
CCCTGCCTGTCTTTATATTTAATTTTTTTCTAAATTTCTCCCTAGGAGGATGTTGAGTTTGAGGCCAACCTGGCCTACAAACTGAGAAGCATGTGCTACTTTTGTAATCCGTAAAAACATAATTATAATGTGATTTGCATTCAATGAAACAATTTCAATGTCCACTAAAAGGTACACTGTGCGATTTTAGACAACCTGAGGATGAGAATGCTCCCCTTTGCCTCTCCTGCTACAAATTTATTCTGGCCTTTCCTGTAGACCTGTCCCAGTTCCATTCCACTTACTCAGAAATTCCTCAGCCAGTCAATCTGTCTGTCTGTCTGTCTGTCTGCCTCTCCCTCCTCATCCTGCCTCTTCTTTTTTTTTCAGAAGGAAAATCCCTCCCCTTGCTAATGAAAAAGCCGTTAGACGGGCAAGGCAAATTTTTATTATCCCTCTTTATAAATGAGGAAACTGAGGCTAATAAGGTTTAAGTGAGAGGCGCCAGAGATACCCAGCTGGTAGTTGACACAGCCCAAATTCCTTCCTTTGTAAACTGCAAAACGAAACACATGGGAGTGATTTTCATTACTGTTCCCGTATGGACCGTGGGAGGACCATGTCAATCACATTACAGGGTCTACTCTGCAGCCTTCTTCAGTGACTGCAGACAATGGGTCATTAAGTTCCAGAAAGGACGAGGATGGCCAGGGTCAGGTGCCAGGACCAAAAGCGCTCTGGGCTTTGCCACGTGTCCAAAGCACCCTGGCCAGGCTCCTGATGACTCAAGCTCCACAGCTGGAAATGAGCAGGGCCACCCGCGCTGCCCCAAATGGGGCCAGATCAGAGCTTGCTTTCCACTCTCCGAAGCCTCTCCAGTCCCCACCTCATTATCGGCACAAGGCCCTGGCCAGCTGCCACCCCCATGCCCACAAAAGATGGCCCAACAGCGGAAGACTCAGTAACACCCACTGCTGGCCATTTTGAGTTCTGCCTCTGTGGACAGGAGGATCAGGCTCAGGACCAAGGACTTTCTCTCTGCCCTCTTCCTGGCGCAGCCAGTATAAGTGGGTACTTGAATCCCTTCAGGACTGGACCCCTTTCCCTGGGCCCTGACACCTTCCTTAGCATCCTCAGGCTTTGCACCAGCAACCCTGTAACACGTGGGCTGATCTCCCCAAATCACGAGTCCATTGCCCCCAAGCACCCTGGAGTATCTGCCATAACCTGCCATCCTAAGACCCCACAGTACTGCAGGCTGAAATCGGAGCCTGTGTTTGCCAAATCAATGCAGACAGAGTATACCCAGATCACAGCAGTGCGGTGCTGGCAGGCCTCCTCTCCTCACAATTCCCAGTGATAAAACCAGGACATGTTAAACGGTAAGCTAATGGGGTGGCTGCCTGGGGTTCGTGTTTATAAGAAATGCTAAAAGATCCCCAGAACAAAGTGGAAATAGGGACCCAATTATCTCAGTTTTCCATACACTGCTTCTTCCATAACTGATAAAATGTGAGTTCATCCTTCTGTCAGAGAAGATAGTGTATTTGGTGAGAGGGGTTTGGGAAAGGGCCTAGGGCCCCCTGAAAGCTATTTCAGATGCTCTGTTTACACGCCCAGCACATCTGCTGCAAAGCGTAAAGAGAGGCCACTCCCACCAGCCCCTTGATGGAGGCCTGCAATTAGCAGGGCTAGGTCAGCTGGAGTTCTGAGGCCAGACGAAGCCAAGGGTGAACCTATTTAGTGAAAATAAGCGATGTATTTGAGCAAGTAAGTCTTAACACCTTTTCTAGGTTTTCTAGGATGTTGCTTAGTATGGAAAATCACATGAGATAAACATATAACCTCTTAAAACATAAAGAGGCTTACTGGGCCTGACTGATGTAAATACGAGTTTCTCCCCATCAATAAATACTGAGCACACACCGCAAGTACCTGCCCGGACACTGCCTGGTCCAACTGCATCAGAACTGGCTGGGGACTCCAATGGTCACTGTGCAGAGGCCTCTGAGCATCAGCCCCTTGGAGGGTCATGGAGGTTCTCATCACCTGCTAGGGGACTAATTGGGGAAGGTGATCCCTACCCTGCTACTTCAAAGGCAAGGATTCAGGCTGCTGGTAGCAAAAGTAGAAAAGAGGATTGCCTCTTCCCCTCCTCCGCCATTAGGATACACGGAAATGGTTGGCATGGCGGTGCAGGGGCTCCACAGTGAAGCCTTAGAAAAGACAGAGAAAGGAAAGAGGAAGGTGGACAGAACCTCCGAGCAGCCCTGTGCTGGCCTGCGGGGAGGCAGGTGGCCGAGGCACACGCTAGCGGAGTTGACAGTGCTTTAGCACGAAGATTTAATGGGCTGAGCTAACCACAGATTATAGAGAGGGATGGGAAACAACGTCCAGTTGTGTCACGTACATTACAGAGAAGTTACCATGCAGGTCAGAAAAAGGTATAGGGGCTTCTGGTACTAAGTCGAGACCCAGAAAGGAGACTCAACAACTCCAAGTCACAAAATGAGAGAGGTACTGAACTTCTTGAGGGAGGGCCAGGCCCAGGAGGAAAACAAACTCCTTCTGTGTAAGTGTGTGCACAGTTCTTATGATAAAGCCGAATGTGTGCAGTGACATCCCTTTGAAACGATGAGGAAAGGAAATCTCTTGCTGTTGCACATCTATTGAGCACCCACTTCATACTAGGTATTATTGTCCCTGATTTACAGTAACCTACTTCCTACACCATGAAAATGGATAACAGGATCTTCTGTGTAGACAGAGAGAAAGCCAAGGCATTATAAGGTTAAATAATTTTCAATGTTTCAAAAGTTACACAGAGAATAAGGGAAATCCTGTATAATTTCTTATGACCAAGGGAGGCAAATGGAAATGAATTGCACAGTACCGATCAGCATTAGCACTTATGCAGCCCTTCCTGTCTACTTGCCCCTCCAAATCCATGGCTGGGTTTGGCCAGAAATCATGGGTGTTTACTCCCTCAAGCCCCGCCTCTGCTGTGGCATGAGTTGGCAGTGACAATTTTGCTCCTCCAGGTCTCTATTGAGGGGCCTTATTCCACACCTATGACTTTCTCTGTTACCGCTGCTCAGTACCCTGTCCCCTCCGGGCCTCGGGTCAGTGACTGCTGCCTTGGTTGTGCAGCTTGTTGTCCTTTACCATCCCTGGTCCCCGTGACCCCATCCTTCGCACAGGTGCTGTCATGGTTTGTATCTGGATGTCCCCCTACAGCCTCAGGTGCTTGGAGTCAGTGGCTTATGGAAGATGATTGGGTTCTGGAGGCACTACAGCTGGCTTGGTGTTGAGAGTTGGTTCCTGGCCCAAAGCGGCAGTCACCGGGGGGCCTGGCCTGAAGGACCCGTCTCCCTCTGGGCTCTTCTCTTCGCTCTCTGCTTCCTGGCAGCCATAAGGTGAGCAGCTTTCCTTCTGCCATGCCCCTCTGCCACGCTGTTTCTCTTTTGGATCTCCCTGACCATAGACTGAAATATGAGCCAAAGTCAACCTCTTCCTGGGAATTGTGGGTGATGGGTCTTTGTCTAAGACAGTCCCTTGGTTCCTTTCTTTAATCACTCCACAGAGTGTACCGCTGGTCCTCCCTAGACCATGACTGACATAAGAAGTTATGATGCTGGATATGATATTTAATCCCTACCCTAACCTGGTAAATGAGTGAAATCATTACCCACAGTCCATGATTCTGATGGGCTAAGTGTCAGAAGCCATATGGCTGATGAAGTGGCAAAGACGGCATCTGACACATGCAGTCACACTCCTGTACCCACCCTGCCCAAAGACTGGGTGACATTGACCCTGGAGTGTAGCTGTGTGAAATATCTTACCTCACTGGGCTGTCTTGATCATACTTTAGTTAAAGGAAATACTACTGTAAGCGCCATCAAAGACTGTCCTGTGATCATGGCAGCCCAATTCTGTTGCTCCTTAAAGGTGACAGCCCTGCCAGTGGGCATAGAGTTGGTGCTGCTGGGCTCCATTTCAGAAGCAACCCTTATAAAGCAGGAATCAGCATTCCACTCTCAAAGATGACACTATGCTTTGGTACACCAACCCCAAACTTCTTAAGATTCATGATCAAGTTAAACCTTGATGCCACAGAAGCTGGGGTGGCACCAACCTGTCCCACCCTCTACTGAGTGCCACAGAACACAACTGTGCAAGGCAGGTGGTTCTTGGAAAACAGAATCCCATAGGCAACGAAAGCTTTGGAAAAACCATACACTACATCTCATGTTGCTCCTGCTTTGGAAATTCAGAAAGTACATTAAACTTTAACAGTCGAAAAAGAAGCCCTTGTAGCCTAGCTTTTCTCAAATTAATTTGTATGTAATATGTACTTTTTCCCATAGACATATTAATTTATTATCCCTAAATATAAAATGAGACATAAATTTTCACTCTAAATTCCTTTAATCCACATGTTATTTTCCTGTAAAGTCACTGTAGGTTCCAAATGATGCTCTTGTGTGTTGCTTAAAAATATCCACCAGCCAGGCAAGGAGGGATCACCTGCCATGGTGCCCTGGTCCCACTGTCACGCTTGCACCTTGCCACTGGGCTACATTTGGAAAGGACACCCTTTGGGGAGCACTGAGAGATCACTTTCTAATTGACAGACATCTCCAAATGTTATTAAAGAACAAACAAGCATCCAACACATCTTTTTAAGGAAATATAGAAAAGCCGGGCATGGTGGCACATGCCTATAATCCCAGCACTCGGGAGGCTGAGGCAGAAGGATTCTTGAGAGTTCGAGACCATCCTGCACTACAAAGTGAATTCAAGGCCAGCTGGAACTGCATAGCAAGACCTTGTCTCAAAAAGGCCAAAAAAAAAAAAAAAGGAAATATAGGTCCACATTTATTGCCTATCTCCACCCAGACCTCCTGGGTCCTTCTCAGGTCTCACTTTGCCCTGGGTATGAGGAGAGCACACAGGAAGCTAGCTCTGTATTGCTGTGCAGACATTTCGCATTTCCTAAAACACTTTGGTTTTGAGTGTTCTTCTGACTCTTCCCATGATTAACAAAACAGGTCAGAAATGCCAATGGATAAATAGTTGCAAAAAACAGGTACATTCAAATGGGCAGGTAATATTTATAAAATAGATCCAAGTCACATAAAAGAAAGAGAAGGAAAAAAAGAGGAGAAAAAAATTACAACTGAGGAAATCATTGCAAATACTCAAAAAAAAAAAAAAAAAAAAAAAAGGCCCAGATACTTCTGCATCACAGATGCACAGGATTTGGTAGGAATTTAGGTGAGGTTTTTCAGAGAAGAGAATAGTAGAGGTCACATAATAGTAATCCCAATCTTTGCAGCGGAGAAAAGAAGGGGAATAGATAGCAGAGACGATGAACATCACTCTGCACAGACTTTCTCTACAGATTTTCTGGGCCTTCAATTGCAAGTAGTTTGAAATGTGTTCAAAGTGATACATTTTTATCCCAGTGCCCAACTAAGTATAAAGCAAAAGAGGAAATAGAAATTGTTACATGCACAGAAAATGTTCAACTTCACTGGTAATCAAAGACATTCAAATAAAAACAATTAAGGTTACTCCTATTAAACAAGTTATCATAATAAATACAGAAAGAGATAGAGTCACTAGGCACACTCTCATAAGACTACTGCTGGGGACATGGACTGGCACATTCATTTTAGAAAATACTTTGGTAATATCTGTCAAAAAATGTAAATGACCTCACAGCGTTAAACCAGTAATTCCATTCTGTGAAACAGTACTCTATAGAAGTAATATTAAATATGGGAAAAATATTTCTACAAAATATCATTAGCACATTTTTACAATGGCAACTAGAAATGCACCTGAGTACCAGTAGTGATGGAAGAGTGGCTAACCTCTGGTACCTTGTTCAAGAAGAACATTATTATTCTATTATAGTCACCGAAAATTATCCTCAAGAATTGTTCACGGTAACATGGTAAAGGAAATGCAACGAGAAGGAATAGCAGTATGCATACAGACAAAAAACTACAACAACAAAATACACAGGAAGAACACTGGCAATCAATATGCTAAAATGTTAACTGTGTTTGTCAAAGTCAGTGTAATTCAAGATGTGATGTGCAGGCCTGCACTAGCCTGTGAGCTGTTTGTTACGTGTCCACGACAAGCTAGGAAAGGAATGTTATTAAGCAGTTAGAAACTTTCAGCAATTCAAGGCTGCTGTGACAGCCACATGCCTGCACCAGCGAGTCATCTAGTTGGATGGGATGCAGACCAGCCCAGACTGATTGCTGTCAACCTTGAGTGGAGAGTTCCTGGTTACACAGCCGTACAGTAGTCACACACACACACACACACACACACACACACACACACACACACAGGACATCCTGATCCACAAAGGATTGGAAATAAAGATCTGTCCTGGGTAGATATTTTTATATTCCTCTTCTTATGTTCCAAATTTTTAAAGAACACTATTAAAAAAAAAAACTAATATTTTAGTTTTTTAAATTCAAGGACAAATAGAAAAGTAAATGCCCATTACTGTTACAGCTTTGACTAACAATGAACAAACACACACAGAGAGGCAGGAAAGCACAGTAGTTAGGGAAGTAGATCCTGAAACCATTAAGTCTGGTCTGAGTAATGGTTCCACCATTTATTGACTATGGGCTGGCTGGTCAAACTTTGTGCCTCAGTTTATTCATGAATAAAAAAGGGGGAAAAAGCAGAACCTTTGTCATATAAGGAGTGTTCAAAATATGTGATGTATGTCTACATTTAAAAGAAATGTATTACATTAAAACACATATTGCCATTAATCTTCCTCAGAATATTCTCCCTTCCTCCAAATGCACTTATCCCACTATTCGTGCCACTTTCTGGACCAGTTCTGGAAGTTATCTTTCATGAGTGTCTTTACAAGGTGTGATTAAAAAAATATATGATGTACGTCACTGCTCAGTACCATCGAAGGGAAAGCCAGGCTCGTACACATTACAGTGCGTCCTCATCCACATTATTCACTGGATCTGCCACTGGCTCTTCCTCAAAGCCAAAATGACCATGAAAGTAACGTTCGGAATCAATTCAGGACATCAAGGCAGCCATGACAGCGCAATTTAAGAAACTCACAAAAGAGGACTTCCAGAACTGCTTCAGGAAGTGACAAAAGCAGTGGGATAAGTGTGTTCCAAGGGGGATTAATGGTAATGTGACTTTAGCTATACTGAATTTTCTTTTAACTTAGACATTCACTGCATGAAGCTCTTGAAGTCAGCAAGCTCCACATAATAAGCTACATTATTACTTCTGCTCGTGGGGAGGGCTGAAGTCATAGTCAATGTTTGGTTTGCAAAATAAGTCAAGGGGAGTGGAGAAAGTAACAGTAACAATAATAAGTAAATGTTTTTATTAGTACACCTTGAAGTAGAAAGTGTTCCCCTTCCCTGTGTGGAGTTAGTAGGTGTATATAACACATCTTAGTTCCTTTTTTCATCCTCTTCTTGCCCGCCCTCTTCCCCCCATCTCTTGATCCCCTTCCCATCTGAGAAAGATCTATTTCCTTCCCTCCTATTATTTATCTTTTATGTTGCTCTCTATAATTTGGGCTTTCATATAAGAGAAACCATGCGATATTTAAGCTTGTGTGTCTGGTTTATTTCACTTAACATGGGTTCCAGGTGCAGCCATTTTCCTACACACGATGCAAGTTTATCTTTCTTTATGGCAGAGTAGCACTCCACGGTGTGTAATCCTAAGTGCTTTATATGTACCAGGATCTGTGTCGTGAATTAACTTTAGTTATTAGCAACATTAGAGGTTGATACGAAGTTCCCTTTATGTCTATCCTGCAGATGGGAAATTAGAGATTTATAGAAATGAAGTAATGTACCCAGGGTCACCAAGCTCTTAGGTCTGACTCCTTCCAGGGTGCTGGGCTAGGCCGGACTGCAAGCCAGGTAAAAGCAGAAATGCCCTGTGTCTTGTTCCAGAGTAGCCACAGGCACCAGCCTCTTCAAAAGATCAAGACAGGAAAAAAAAAAAAAAAATTCAGCAGGGTGTGGTGGCACACACCAGAAATTCCAGAACTCTGGGAGGCTGAGGCAAGAGGATTTCAAGTTTGAACCCAGCCTGGGCAACTTAGTGAGACCCTGGCTCAAAATTTAAAAGGTGAAGAGGGCTTGGATACAGCCTACCCTGAAGGCCCTGGGTTCAATCCCTACTAAAAAA
>NW_004955414.1:27814655-27831441 GCF_000276665.1 Chinchilla lanigera | reverse complement strand
AGAAAAAGACAAACGTTAAAGTTCAGGAGCCTTTTTTCTCCTTTTTGTAGACCAATTTTATAACACTCAGCAAAACTCAAACCTAACAAAGTTTTCACTCAGCAATTCCACTTCTAGGAATTTATCATACAGAAAGTGCAGCCTCTTTGGGAGCAGCGAAACATTACCCCCCAAAAAGTTAAATGTTCACTGAGTGAACTGGTTAAACACCTTCATATACTGAGTAAAATATCACAGTGATTCAGAAAGCAGTTTTTAGAAAGAGGTAAATCTGCATGTGAAAGACACGAAGGCAAATAAATAAGTGGGGAGAACCAACAGTCAGGCATGCTTAACAGTAGTGTTTCATTGTATAAAACTGAACCAGTCCACAGGCCTCCACCCCGGGCTTTTCTGACACGCTGTACTCGCTTATCGCTAAACCCTGGGAATGAAGCACAGCTCTTTCAGTTTATGTTTCTGCTGTCTTGGAAATTTTCTTTTTACCAACAACATAAACATTTTTAGCTCATGTAATAACCAAAGTAATATAAACACACTGTGAACAAGAGGACAGCGCCACCCAAGCCGAGATGCAGGGCCGGATGTCCCACGTTGACCAGACGCCTCCCAGGGGCCAGCTCTTCCCAAGTGCCACTTCTGTCCTGAAACCTTTCAAGGTGGGTGCTAGTGACCTCCTCACCTGGGCTCAGACAGAATGACCACTCTGTCCCTGGTTATACAGCCAGCGTGGGGTGGGACCAAGTGACTCGGTTTGTGGGCCCAGAAAAATCTCTACCAGGCTCTTTTTTTTTTTATACTAGAGATTGAATCTAGGACCTCTGTACTGATCTATATCCCCCAGCCATTTCTTAATTTTTATTCTGAGACAAGGTCTCACCAAGTTGATAAATTGCCCAAACTAGGCTGAAACTTGAGATCCTCCTGCCTCAGCTTTCTGGAGTCCTGAGATTACAGACCTGTACCATCATACCAGGCTGAAGACTGCCTCTTAATATCCATGTGCTAAACAATGAACAAACTAGAAAAACTGCCAACACCCTTAAAAACTAGAGAAATTGTAAATTATTAAACAAGTACTATTGATACTGTGGACCTGTCATCATTTATTACTGACGCATGAGTACATGTTATCCAGGAAAGCCAGTGGAGCCAGAGTGGGCAAAGAATCGGGCTTGTGCTTCAGTGAAGACTGACTGAAATCCTTGTAATCAAGGGGCCTTGATAACCAAGGGGCCTTGTATGAGTCATTTCACCTGGCTGAGACTCAGTTTCTTTATCTGTAAAATGGGGATGACAGAACTTCCTGAGGTTCCTATGGGGGCTAAAGGTAACACCACCTATGAAAGCCTCCCTAGGTGTTTAACAACCTAGGTGCTGCACAAACAAAAGGGAAAAGTTGCCTGGGATGGAATGGAATAGTCAGGCAGACCCCATCTTTTCCACCTGCTAAATTTAAAAGTGAACTGAAGAACTTACATTCACACATGTTCCAGCGGTCTGGGGGGAAAACAGCGTTGTGATTATTGGGATCCTGTCTGTGGAGTATTGATTTAGGACCTTTAATACCATCTCCAAATGCCAGGCTTCATTTGCATCGGGTCGGAAGCCAGGCTGCGGGGCGCTGCTGTTGATCTTAGGCAGGGACTTGGGAGCCCGTGGCCCACCTTCCTCCTGGCCCTCGGCCAGTCACAAGCTGACCCCACCTGGGACTCAGGAGAACTGGCCAGGGAGGAGGCTGAGCCTCTGATGGATTTTCACGTTTAATTAAAGCGCAGCTGGGGCTGGGGCCTCTCGCTACCTTCCAGCAATGTGTCTGTGATGGTTGTGCCGCCAGCGCACGCCAGGCCGTGTGGCAGGGACGCAGACCCCGGCTGGCTTCTCCCTCGCTTGCCCACAAAGCCCAGTCTGCTGCTGCCTGTGGCAGGCTCCAGGGCTGCAGGTATGGCAAGGATGCTTCCAAGGAGCTCGGGATTCACTCGGGCCTCGGCTCCCACAGCCTCTCTGAAGAACTGCCACAGAACTGCTCATCTGCAGCAGTTAGGTTCCGGGCTCTGAGGCCACCCCGCCGGGGCGCTTACTACGGACAGGGACACAGGAGTTCGTCCTCCTGAGTCACTGAGGACTTTGTAGCACAATCCAAGTGGAAAAGTTCAAATATACCTCCAAGGAAGGAGAGGCATTCTAAAACCCAGCACACGCAGTCCCCTATGCCAGCTGCCGGTTCATCCAGGTCGCAGCCCCTGCGCTGCATTACTTGAAGCAATTCCTAGACAGTTTTAGCATGTCATCCACAAACATTTCAGGATGCATCTCAGTGTGCATTTCAAGAAAATAAAGAATCCTTTCCATAACCACTGTATCATTTTCCCAACCTACACACTCACTCATCGGCTGTCTTAGGCGTGTTTACATTTTCCTGGTTGTCTAATGAACGCCTTGTAGAAGTGGGTTTGTTCAAAGCGGAACCCAACCGAGTGGCTAGCTAGGCTTTGGATTGCAACCTCAGCGACTCTAGCTTTCGCATCTTCTCTCCTTTTGCCTTCCTACCACGTTCAACATTTCTTATACATACAGCTTTGGACACAGAATTGAGCTAGCTCTGTACTCTTGGCTTTCTCACCTAAAAAAAAATTGTGGATGCTCAGAAACTTTCAGGTTGGGGGGCATTTCACATTTCAGATTCTCAGATTAAGGATATTCAACCAGTGAGGTCTAGGAAAATATTTCAAGATCCAACACACCAAAACTTAAAGTATTGTTGGTCCCACACACTTTAGATAAAGAATATTCGACCTATAACCTTACAGAATTACTATGAGGGTTTAAAAAATACAAAGCAAGTATATTTTAGAAGAGCAAAATAAAACAAAGATGATAGTAGCCAGGCATGATGGCGCATGACTGCAATCCCAGCACTCGGGAAACTGAAGCAGGAGGATCTCTAGGGTTCAGCATGCAGAAGGCAATTCAATCAGGGCATGGCAACACACACCTGTAATCCCAACACTCTAGAGGCTAAAGCAGAAAGAACACAAGTTCGAGCTTAACCTGGGGCAACTAGCAACCTAAGGAGACCCTGTCTCAAAATATAATAATAGTGGTGATGATGATGACAAAGCCTTGGGATATAGCTCAGTTTGAAGGCCTTGGGTTTAATCCCCAGTAGCGCACACACATATGCATACACACACACACACACACACACACACACACACTCACAAGCCACCAGTGTCTGCTGTAAGAAGTAAACTTTCATAACATTAGGCTTCAGAGAATTTTGTGTTTTTCTGTTTCAGCAGCTGGGACTACCTGAAACTAACACCGAAGTAAAAACATGCCAAGTGTTTGTCAACTGATGGATGGATAAGTCAAATGTGGCATATCCACGTAATAGAATCATTTTCGGCCACAGAAGAAGACGAAGTACAGACATATGCTACAACACTGATGAACCATGAAAGAATTATGCTATGTGAAAGAGGCCAAACACAAAAGACCACATATTGCATAACTCCCATTGATATGAAATGTTCTAGAATAGCCAAATCCATAGAGTCTGAGAGTCAGAATGCGGACTGGTAGTTGCTTAGGGTAGGGAATGGGGAATGGACATAGGTTTTTTTGAGGGATGATGAAAATGTTCCAAAACTGATTGTGGCAATGGTTACACAATTGAGGGCAGACTAAAAACCATTGTAGACCATTCAAATGGACGGACTGCATCTCATTAAAGCTGCTATATTAAAAATAAAGAAGAAATATACCATTTCTCTGTATGAACGAGCACATCAGAAACCAGAGCCCACTCCTGCCCCATCAGGAGACTTTGGGAACTATGTGCCTAAATCAAAGTCCATCTCTGTGTGCAGGGGACACTGCCATGACACGCACATGCTAATGAGCCCGAAGTCAAGGCTGGAGCACTCCCAGTGCAAGTAGGAATGAACCTATCATCCACACTTCCATGAAAATTGATAATCCCTTGACACCAATCTCACACAAAAACAGTCTTCCAACCCCAGAGATACAAACAGGGCTGTCTTGTTTTATTCACACAAAAGCATCTGCTAGGCCATGAATCATACTTCCCAGAACCAGTAATATGAAAGGGCTAGGTAGCTCAGAGCCCAAATTACTTAAATTGATGTCACAGCATTTGAAAGGCTGACATTCGGGCCTTACAAACTGAATGACAATTGCCATCCTGCAATTCATGCCTGCTCTCGTGTTTCCCACCTGTTCCAATATCAATTTAAGCAATTCTGAACTTTGGTCTTTGTGGCAGAATGTCTCAGATTTATTGAAGTGTCAGGACCCAATTGGGCTCAGATCCACCCCTGGCAGGGCCATTACGAGGTGTGAAAATCTGGGTGCCCATCACCGCAGCCGCCGTCAGCAGAGGCAATCAGAAAGAACAGATGAATCTGCCCCTCCATAGTCATCATGGGAGGCCTGCAATGTACCCTAATGACAGCCACGGGGAACACGCAGGTGACACGATCATTCTGCTCTTCGGGAACTTGGGCATGTGCTAGAAGGGCGGCTAAGCCCATCAAGGGAAGTCTTGCAACCCTCAGCCTCTAGGAGACACCTCTGATTCGTTGGAAGAGGCTATTTCAAGGCCAGCCCAAATCCTGAGTTACCCTCCTTCTGTTTTGTAAACAGCATCAAAACCACAGTCTCTGCTGCCCAGGTTTCTCCCAGCTTATCATTAGTTATCTGGCATCTGCAGGTCTGCCCCACCAAGGCTGGGAGCCAGAGGTAGCTGGCCTTAGAGTAAACAGGAAAAAGCCCTCTTAACAGAGAGCTAAGTTTACTTCCAAGCCTGGAGCAGAGGGAGGAGGGGTGAGCAAGGTGCGAACCAGGGTCCCTTCAAGAACGTCAGCCTCTCCTTGTCCCTCCACTCTGCAGGGCCCATGAGTCCTGATTTCACAGTGAAACTGTGCTGTCCCTACCCCTTACCTACTCTGTGAGGGTCCTCACCTGCCTGCTAAATTCTGCCAGCACCTTGCATCTGAGACCCCCACCCTGGGCTCGGACAAGACTCCCTGATTCGGGACTCAGTGACTTGAGAGATGCCAACAATTCTCTGCCATCTTGGTGATCTTGGTACCCCCCCCCAACAGGCCTGGCATGCCCTAGCCCCTAAACTTGGGAGTGGAACTACAGACTGCTAACCTTCTTTTTCCTTTCCCCTCCCCAGCAGAGCTCCCAGCAGGCCCTATAACCAAAGCCAGGCTGGCTACGACAAAAACTGCTTGTGGAATACTTGTTTTCAATTGAAAAGTCAATATAATACCACAACTGGCAGGTTAATTGTTATACCAAGGAATGTACCCCGGGAAGAAACAACATGCAGCCTGTTCCACCGAGCCCTTGAATGGGGGGGAGCCCTGCAGCCCAGGTTCGTATCACTGTGGGAGCCGCCCCTTAATAACCCACAACAATCACCCCCAAGAACGTCGCTGCATTTTTGTGCAGAGCTTCATCTGAGCTTCTCAGAAGCAGGCTGTTTTTCACAGCACAGAGAGGGGAGCTGCTTCTGGATTGTCAAAGTGATACGGAAAAGACTGCAGGGAATGGAGTATGATTCACAAAGGAAACAAATGTTCTGGACAGATCCCTCCCAGGGAGGGCATCTGCCTTCCAAGCAGCTTCCAGAAACACTCTCCGCGGTGCTTGGAGGTATAATGAGCGTCAGCCAGCTCAGGTCCATCCTACAGGAGGGAGAGAGACACCTGACTGCTGACTCCTGTGCAGGTGGAGGAAACTGAGCCCTGAAGCATCCCCCAGCCCACGACTCCATCAACAGTCAGCTGAAACCCAGCAGGCTCCCCAGGCCTGTCCCCAAGCCTGCCTCCTCCTCTGACTTCAAGACCCAGAGTGAAGGGTTAAATACGTCTCCAGCAGATGGGGCGGTGGTCTGGCGATTCCTCCAGGTGGCCACCATTTCCAAGATGCCAAGGAAGTCCAAGAATTCAGGAGGTGGGAGGTGGGGCAGAAGAGTGCAAGGGGGATTTCTAGACCAGACCTCCACTGCGTCTCAGGTGGGAGTGGGAAGATCTAGAGGACCAGGCATAGTGGCTGTGACTCCTGGAAAGCTTCATGGACGACTATTCCCAAGGTAGCCGCTCCCTGGACTCTGTCAGAAGGGAGCAGACACTTTGGGGGCACCCAGAGCCACATATGGATGGCAGGATGGCCATAAGCGAGGGCTCTAAAATCAAGGCCTGTCTGTACTACAGCCTTCCTCTGAGCATGCTCCTATCCAGGTTGGACATCCGCTCTCTTGGATCCATTGCCCTCCCACACATCTTAGGAGACCTGGTCCTGTCAGCCAGACACAAGCAGAAATGTGGGTTTTACTTTCATGCAACCTACCAGAGACACCAGCGAGAGCAGTGCTTTTTCCTTGATTAACCATCCTAACTTTGGTGGAAACAAGCCAGCTATCACCCATGGATCCTTTTCATTGCATTTCTGGAGGTTCATCCAAATGAAATTATTCTGAAGTTTGGAAACCCTTTAGGCAACATTATTTCTATAAGCGGGGAGAAAAGAACCAAAAGAAATGGTTAAATAAGCAATTAATAGAACATTATATGCCTAGAAAAACTGTGTTTAGTAATATCTGTAATAACATGAAAAATTAGACTATCATCAGAGAAAACAAATTTATCCTATAATATATGTAGAATATTAACAATTATAAAAAGAAGAAAAATTATAATAAAGAAAAGGACTAGAAAGGCATCAAGATGTTAATAGAGATTGCCTTTATTAGTGGAACTTAGGGTAGGCCTAAATATACCCTTTTATTTTTTCATAACCCCCACAAACACTGGTTTATAATGAGGAAGGACAAACTTCCATTAGAAAAAACAGATGCTAGGGGCTGGGGATTTAGCTCAGTGGCACAGCGCCTGCCTTGCAAGCGCAACGTCATGAGTTCGATTCCCAGTACCAGAAAACAAACAAACAAACAAAAATCAGATGCTAAGTGATTTGCTTCACTCTTCTTTTTTCCATGAAAATGTACGATAATTACAAATATGTCCGTTTCAGCTAATACAGTCTATTGTGTCTTCCATCACGGCATAACACTGCCATAAGTCTGGTAAGAAGTAAAGACAATGACATCCGGTCACAAAGCTGTTTCACTAGCACCTGGCCAAGCTGGTCTGTTCCAAGCAAACAGAATTACCACTGAGTAATGTGATGACTAAAACTAGATTTTTAAGGGAGTCCTAGAGTGAGACACACCATGCAAGCATGTATCTCAAGGCGTGAACAAAACATGAAGCAGCTGAAATCCGGATGACTTCACTTGCTGCCACTCTGTACTCTGGCGAGGAAAATAAGGTGAGAGGCACAAAAACTAGCAGGTGGGGGTGAGGGAAGGAGACAGATTTAGCAGAACTGAAGGAATTCCATGCTGTCTCTTATCTCCCCCAAATCCCACCAGTGGGCTATTTTAGCTTAGTCCTTCTTCACTGAAGCACTCCAGCATGAAGTTGTTCAAAGCCATTTCCCCAGATCAAGCTTTTTGTCCTCCATACACCTTTTTCCCCACCCTGACCAGGGGCCTTGTCCAGGCTCATTACGCTGCTACACAATCAGCACCCACAGATTCTAGAACCCGAACTTCTGCCCCAGGGGCCTTTACGCATTTGCCAAATAACAGGATTGATGGATAATGTCTTCCCACAAAGAGTAAAGAGATTCCTGGAGTAAGGGAGGTGGCACTTTTATAAGGGATGGACAGATACACACACACACAGATACACAGACACAGACACACAGGTACACAGACACACACACGAGCAAACACGGAAGTCTGGATGGACTCCAACAGAGTTTGGAGCAATCTCCTTCAACGGGAATGAGACGCCCGCTATGATCAAAGCTGTTTTTACAGAACATTCCTTAAGGACCTGGTGCTATGGTTGGCACCCGGGGCATCTGTGTTGGGAGGATAAGCACAGCTCCTGCCTGGACAGCCTCTGCAGGGAAGCGGGAAGTGAAGAGCTGAGTCCTTAAGCCTCGTGAAGCTCCTAGTCCAGGCTGCTGGTCTTCAGAGAAAGCTCCTACTCCAGGCTGCTGGTCCCTGTTTGGATTTCTCACTGACTTGAGCCTGCACACCATACTGAAAACTTAATAGAACATTTACGTCTATTTTAAAAGTATTTTATTTTTGTTTTTTAAAGTATTTTAGTACTACAGTGGTTGTTGGTATTCTTTCCATGGGAATGGAGATTTGAGATGCTTACAAATGTTTATGTGAGGATTTCATCTCTCCTCTTGCACTCATGGCTAAAACACAATTACAACTGTGCTTGTTAACCAAATAGAGATATCGCATGAGACAAGCAGGCCAGTGCCTAATATGGAGGTGTCCTTGGGCCAGTGCCCACTTATCCTGGTATGCATCTCCTCTGCCCGACACAGAGGTGCCTTCATTAGTGGAGGAAAGAAAGAGGTCTTTGTGATGACATAATTCCCAGACCACCCTACGAGGACAATAAAGCTGGATTTGAGAGAAGCCTGGTGAAATAAGAGCTCAGAAATCATAAAGAGCAAGGCTACAAGGGCCCCACAAAGTCATTTAGTCTAATCTCCCTGTGTTGGAAATGGGAAAATTACCCTAGAAGGGGGAGAGACTTGCCTGAGATTATACAACCCGTTAGTGGTGGGTCACTCCTCCTGAGGTGAACTTGGAGCAGTTCACTCCACAGAAATTCCAGTGCGAATGTGTGCTGAGTGCTGTGCTGGACAGGAGGGCTTTCCCTGCGGGGGGTGACGTCCTGTAGTGCAGTGTGGCCAAAGCCGTGACACAGCAGCAACCGGTGCTGTGCATTCCAGAGGAGGAAGAGGTCACAAGAGAGGGAGACAGGCAGAAGATCTGAGTTGGCTCCTGGTCAGTGAATACTTTATGAAGTAGAGAAGGGATGAAGGTCTTTTTAGAACCATAGAGAAGGGTGCGCAAAGGGGAGAACATGTGAAACAACATGATGTGTTTGGGGAATGAAGAGGGGTTTGCTGTGGCTCAAATGGGGATTTCTTGGAAGGGAAGTAGAGGAGAAAGGACCAAAAAGTGAAGGAAGGAGGGTCTGTGAAGGTCTTGAATGCCATGTTAAGAAGTCTGTCCTGAGAAAGGAAGTTTGTGTTTTAAAAAACAACACATGGAGCCTGGTGTTGTGACCTGTGCCTGTCATCCCCACACTTGGGAGGCTGAGGCAGGAGAACTGTGAGTCTAGGGTATATAGCAAGTTTAATTCCAGCCTGGACTCCACAGGGAGACCCACAACATATTGGCACATGGGAGGCACAGGGGTTGAATAAAAATGGAACAGAGGTAGAGAGATTAGGTGAATAAAACTGTAAGCATCTCAAATCTCCACTCATTGTCAGGTAAAAAATAAAAAGGGTAGAATTAAAAAAATAATCTAAAAGAAGGCAAAGAGTAGTTATATGGCCAAAGCAGTGAGAGTTAGAAGGCAGACTGGGCAGGACTGCCTGCGGGATTATGGGAAGTGAGGGATGGGAAGAGCTACCAGCCACCCACAAGCCCTATTAGGCTGACTCTCCATTTTGCAAAGCCGGAGCACTGAGAATGCCCTTTACTCCCCACCCCCACCCCACCCGCCAGTTCTGGGGCTGGAATCTGGGAGGCCCATGCTAGGCAAGCGCTCTGCTTCTGAGCTACAACCCCAGCCCCAGCCCTGGTGTTTACACTTTTAAAAATGGATGAAAAAGAACAAAAGAAAGCAACTATCCCATGACAAATGAAAGTTATGTTAAATTAAAATTTCAAGGAGCAGGCATGGTGGCACACGCCTGTAATCCCAGCACTGAGGAAGCTGAGGCAGGAGGATCATTGTGAGTTTGAGACCAGCCTGGGCTACAAAGTGAGCTCAAGGCCAGCTTGAACTGCATAGGGAGACGCTGTCTCAAAAAGACAAACAAACAAACAAATAAACAAAAAAACTAAAACTAAAATTTCAGCCAGCCATGGTGCCACATGCCTGTAATCCCTGTACTCTAAGAGGCTGAGGCAGGACCACAAATTCAAACCCATCTTATTAGTGATGTTCTGTCTCTTAATTTTAAAGGGAGGGGACTGGGATGTAGCTTTGTGCAAAGGCCGTGGATCCAGTCTCGAGTAACCCCCCCCCGCGACACACACACACACACACACACACACACACACACACACGTAGTGTCCATAACTACGATTTTACTGGAATACAGCCACACTTGTTCATTTACCTACTGTCTACAATGGCAAGGGCAGCACTGAATAGTTATAACTGAGGATATAAGGCCTGTGAAGGCTAAAATAGTCACTCTCTGGCCCTTTCAGAAAAAGTCACGGCTCTCTGCTCTCTGAAATAGATGTCCACAGCATTGCAGCCCAAGGTGGGAGGGGAGAACAGAAGCAAACCTGGGCAGGTGGAACAGAAGATGATTCCGTGGTGGGCATATTGAATTTACGAGCCTGCGACACACCCCAGAGAGAGTGGGAAGATGGACTCGGACAGTGAGTGAAAGATTAGGATCTGAGATGTGGGCTTGGGAATCATCAATGCTCAGACAACAGTTGCGGCTGTGGCAGCAGGTGAGACAACCCAGGGGACAAACCAGAGGACAAAGCAGGGGACTCAGCGCCCCCAGGAAACACTCCTGAGCAGTAACTGAACAAGCAAAGCCCGAGAAAGGGTCTGGAGAGAGGAGAGACACAGGGAACAGATTCAGGATGGATAAGACCAAGGGAGCAAATGGCCTGAAGGGAAACAGGAGACGTCACTCCCTCCAAGAAACCCAGTAGGATCTGGATTGAAAAGGAGAGGGAGGATTTCGAGGCCTCAGGCAGGGAATTCATTGAAACAGCGGGAATGGAACTGCTCCACGGTTGGCAGCCTGGACTCCACATTCTCCTGGTTTCCCCCCAGCACAGTAGCTCCTTTTCCATCTCTCTTGCTGCTTCCTCCTGAGCTCCCAGCCTCTAAACATGGGAAAGCCATCAGGCTCAGTCCTGGGACCTCTTCTATCTTCTACCCAGGCTCAATGACCCCATTTGGTCTCACGGCCTTACACCTGTGCACGGCTGTCTAGACCCTGCCCTGAACGTAGGTGGCAGAACCAACTGCACACTCAGCATGTCCACCTGCAAGTCCACAGGCACCTCTGACAGACAGACCCACAAGCAAGCGCCTGCTCTTCCTCCCAAACCCGTATTCCTGCACAGTTCTCTACTGCACTTAAAACCAATCCGTCTTTCCAGCTGTTCAAACACAAACCCTGCAACCGCCTTCACTCTGTTCTCCCCTGTCCCATGCAATCTTTCAGTAACTCCTGTCTGCTGTAGCTTTAGACTACATCCAGAATCGCATGCTCACCCTCTGCACTGCCACCACGTTGCTCCAGACCACCAACATGTGTCTCCTGGGCCATTCTAGGGGCCTCCCACCTTCTCTCTGCTCCCACCCTTGCCACCCTTTGGTCACTAAGCAAACAGAAAGATTTGCTAATTTGTTTTGGGGCAAAACCCTCCGAACCTTCCTGTCTCACTCTGGACAGAAGCCCAAATCTCTGGGTCTCTTCTGTGTGGACATATTTTGGCTCTCTTTTGCATTTGACTCTTTGAGTGAATATTATAAAATAATCCTATAAATTGTGTGTCCTGTGTTAAATCGATTCCCTTGTGCACCCTGACCACAGCAGGCTTCTAGTCTGCCTTTATATTGTACATGGCCCTCTTGGGTAATTTGAAGCAACTTGCCACAGGGCCATTTTCAACTTCCTTCCTCTTCCTCTACTCTCTCTGAAGCAGTCAGTTTCAGTGCTACCGTTATTTGTGCCATGAAATGCACATTTAAACCCCACACCTTTCACATAAAGACACAATTTTTATTCTCATGTCGGTAAAGAGGCTTGCCGGGGATACAGCTCAGCGGCACAAGCGCATGTCTGACAGCACAGGTCCTGAGTTCAATTCCCGGTACCAAAAAAAAAAAAAAAAAGAGACTTAGAGGTTTAAGGAACTGCTTCTAAATCATAGCAATATATAAGGAAAGAGAACAGAAATCAAAGCCAAATGTGTCTGATCCTAAATACTATGCTTTTTGAACTGTTTTCTCTTATCTCTGTAGAACTATTTTTTCTTATGCAAGCACAAAGCTGAGGACTTGTTTAATGTCATCTGATAAGACTTAGTTATTCTATGATGCATGTAGTGTTGTTGGGAAGACATTTTTACATTAAATGATTGACATGTATTCTCACGTTCTGTGTCTCTCCAATCTTTGTGTCCTACGGTAAGACACACCAAGTATCAAATGAATGAACTGGAGTTAAGACTTCAATGCCATTTTGAGCAGTTTCTTTCCCTTTCATAATATCTATGGTATTTTTTGGATTTTGTTCACTCTTTCAGTTTCTTACAAGAGGGAGACAATATGATGTTTACACATGCGGGTCTGGATGAGTGAAAAGAGAAAAGAAAGAAAGAAGGGAAAAATATATATATACAAGATAGCTAAGATAGTTGTACTACTAATTTCTGTTGTTCTGTGCTTAATGTTCTATGCTTAATTTTTTTGACCAATTTTGCATGCTTATATCTGGTAATCTGAACAACTACTTTGAAGATAGCAATGCCATATAACAACCATTGCTGATTTCCTACCATCTTATTTTGAAATTCTGTATTTTTTGTTGTTGTTGTTGTTTTTTTTGTATTGTTTTTAATGTTTTTTTTTTTTAATTCTCTTTAAAATAAATTTAAAAAAAAAAACAATTCAATGCCAAAGCACTGAGAGAATTTATGGACAGGCCAAGGTCACTGATCTCGAAAATCACATAGAATGAGAGGAAAGTAGAAGGCAGATTCTGCGAAGCGCAGAGCTATGATCTTATGCAGGACACAGAGCAGGACCCAGCCCTCTGTTACAAAGTGATGGTCAGGGAACCCTGGACAAGGGCAGCCCCGATCACTGAGGCCACACGCACACACTAAGCGCAATCACTGCACACCAAGTCTGCTGCCTTCTGACTGGTTTGCAGAACTACCCAGTGGGGACAGCAAGCAGCTGGAGCTGGGCGGTGACCAGCCCCTTTAGAAGAAGTCCTGGTCTCTCCCATTTGCCCGTTTACAGCCCTTGGATTCCCAAGTAGACTGACAGAATCAGGACTTTACAATTACCAGGGATAAAGATAAGATCCTACATTTGGTTTCAAAAAACTCAGTTGAGTAAATCCAAGCCAGAGAAGGGTACACTTAGGAGCAACCAATGTAAAAGCGCCTTTAAGTAAGCTGATAACAAGCTCAATGAGGGATTCTATGATACAGCCGACAGAATAAAGGAAAAGCATCCTTAACAAAGCGAAGTGTTTATGCCAGAATAAAGGAGGCAACAGTCCAGCCCTGATCTGGATTGGCTGGCTTCAATCACTACTGCACTATGTAGGCTTCTGGACAGTTCACTCTGACAGAGTCTGCTGGGTACTTTCCATGTCCTTCCACTCCCTTGTCTAATCCAGGCTAGGACAGGTAGGAGCTGGTCCCTACACACCACCTCACCCAGATTCCTGTTCCCTGGTGACTTCCCACTGTGCTCAGCCAATGGGAAGAGAAGTGAAGCAACAAGAGAACAGGCCTTTCTTGTGCGGTCTTCTCCCTCTCCATCTGCACATTTCTGACAGTAGCTGTGTTCCCTTTACAACAATGCTTTTGTCGGGCAGTCCCTCTTCCCCAGTCCCAGCTTTCCATGGACTTCAGTTTGCTTCCCTTCTTCCTTCAGGTCCAGGGGTAAAACAGCTTCTCCCTGCTGCCAGCTGTTAGGTGCCTCAGGACCCTTTCTTGGTTCCCTTAACTCTGCCCACAGCCCTATAAATAATCCCTTCACTAATTTTTTTAAAAATCCCAGTGAAATTGGCCTCTGTTTCCACCAAGGACCCTGGCTGGAACTGGAGACAGGACGCTGGACAGCCTTAAAGTCATGTCTGTGAGGACCAGCTCTAGGAACAGAGGGTGTTTAGCCTGGTCAAGCGAAGCCTTCAGACAGCAGTACAGTCTGCTTGAAAAGGGGAAATGGCCACCATCACACTCACTCTCAGCTCCACAGATAGTAGTGGTTACAGAGACACCACCTTTTGGCTAAATGTAAACTTTTCCCACAGTTGGCAAAGGTGGGGTGGGTAGATCCTGGCAGATTATGAGCTCCAAGAATTCTGAGTGGCCTAATCTTAAACTAGATGAGCCCAAGTCAGGAACAGTGTAGAAAAAAGTTAGGATAGTCTAGAATAAGGCTTTCCAAGCCAGGATTTCATGATTCATCACCACCTGTACACTAATCTATGATTTATCAAAATATGATTTATCTTCCCTTATTCACAGCTGCACTTTCCATGGTTTTATTGAAGTTACCTATGGCCAACTGGGGTCATACAATAATAAATGGAAAATCAGAAATAACAATTTGTAAATTTTAAACCAAGTAGCATGATGGAATTTCATGTTATCCCACCTCCTCTTCTGGGACATGAGTCATTCCTCCATCCAGTGTATCCACACTGTATACACTACCCACCATTAGTCACTTAGCAGCCATCTCAGTTCTCATCTCAATTGTCAGATTGACTGTCACAGTACCTCAGTGCCTGTCTTCAAGTGACCCCTATTCAGTAGCCAAACCCTTCATCACAATGCCTATGGCACTCACATCACTCTGTCTCATCACCAGGCATTGTATTGTCTCATAGGATCACAAAACAAAGGTGAGTACAATATTATTACAAGGGGTGATGTTCACATGTTGTTCTAACTATTCTATTATTAGCTACTATTGTCACCTCTTAACCACACCAAACTTTACCAAAAAACAGTATACAGTACACAGAGTTTGGTGCTATCTGATTTCAGGCATCCCTTGGGGGTCTTGGAATGCTTCTCAACAACTATGCCAAAATTGAAGGGAAGCTCTAGGGATGTGTTTTTGCTGCTTCTCACTTGAATCCAGAAAATAGATGTCTAGCTCTTGGGTCAAGTTTGCTCATTCTCAACAGTGAAGTTGTTTTTACATGCTAAGATAACTTGATATAGTAGATACAGAAGAATGTTCAACATCTTTCACCATGAGAGAAATGCAAATCAAACAACACTGATGTCCTATCTTAGCGAGAAAGAATGGCGATTACCAAGCACTCAAAACACAGTACTGGGTGCAGTGGCACATGTCTATAATTCCTGCACACAGGAGGCAGAAGCAGGAGAGACACAGCATCAAGAGCAGGCTGGAGTACATAAGGAGTTCAAGGCCAGCCTGAACTACATGATGAGACCCTGTCTCAAACAAACAAATGAACAAGCAAGCAAGCAAACAAACAAATGAAAATTTAAAAAACAAATGCTGGTAAGGTTGTAGCGGAAAACAAACCCTTCTGTCTACACCATAGGTGGGACTGTACACTAGCATAACCACCATGGAAATCAGTATGGAGCCCACTCAAAGAACTAAAAGCAGAAATTCCATTTGACCTAGATATACCTCTTCTGAGCATCTTCCCAAGAGTTTAAGACATCATATGATACATGCATATCTATGTTTACAGCAGCTCATCATAATAGCTAAATCTTGGAAACAGCCTCTATGCCTACCAGCAGATGAATGGATAAAAAAATGCACAAGGGAATACTACTCTACCACACAGGATAAATTTGATTCATTTGCAGGAAAATGGATGCACTTTGAGACCATAATGCTAAGTGAAATAAATCAGACACAGAGGTTTAATACCGCATGATTTCTCTTATATGAGAAACCCGAAGTATAAATAATTTAAAGAGCAAAATAGGAGATTATAGGAATGAGGGAGACAGACTTTGTGCAGCTGGGAAGGTAATCTGGGGGTGGATAAAACAGAAGAGAGGGAAGGTGAAAGAAAAAGGATCAAGATGTCACCTGTGTGTGTACCAGTTTCTCACGATGAACGTGTTTAGTATGCCTCACAAACACACACTAATAATTTTTTTTAAAGGTAACTTAAGAACGTGGAATTTTTACATCTCAACATCACAGCTTTCCAAAGTTCACTTCTAATGCGCGCGGCCCGCTATTGAACCGAAAGCACTTTTTAACCCAGCAGTTTCTATCCACACATCTGGCAGTCACTGCAGTGCTTCTTGAGAATTTTCACCTCATTTTTCAGCTCCAAAACCAGGATACAAAATCTACCCACAGGGCAAAATACTTTTAGACTCAAACTATCTTAGAGGGGGGAAAAATAACATTGCCTCAATTCACCGTGGCAGGAAAAAGAAAACGATTTTTTAAAAAGCCCCAAGCGCCTGAGGTCACACCAGGGTCATGGCCCAGGGTTCCAAGGGTGTATGTAAGCCAGGTGTCCTCCTTAGGGGAGAGTTTATCATTTCCTGCACAGCGGAAAGGCTGGGGCAGCCAGTTCACTCATTCATTCAACAAACATTAGTAATCAACTTCGTCAACAGAGCCCTGGGGGGTGCAGAGACGACCCCAAGAGGCTAGCGCTGCTAAGCTGCTGCAAGAGGACTTCAGCAAGTCCAGGAAACGACCTGATTTCAAAAGACCAATGAAGGCAAAGAGTGAGAGTGACGGCGCCCTGAAAACTTTCCGCAGAAACTTGGGAAATGCCAGCCCTCGGGCGCGGAGAGGGCGGGGACACGGGTCTCCGGCGGGACGCTGCCTACGGGCCGGGGCTGGGCTCCGAGTCCGGCGCCTCCCGAGGCCACGCGGCGCCCGCCCGC